>NC_077233.1:256684901-256914901 GCF_027887165.1 Monodelphis domestica
TTTTGTTTGTGTGCTTGTTTTGTTGGGACTTGTAACTTCCACACCAATAAAAAACGCCAGGTGAGGAAATTCTACCAATCCACAAAACCACCTGCTTTATGGCAGAGATTTAGAGAGTTGTCTATGGCTTTGAAAGGTTAATTGACTTGACCAAGATCCCACAGCTCCTTAATACACATAGTGTTAAGAACCAAGAGTGAAACCCAAGCCCCACTTTGGTGTGTTTTCCATTAAACCATGTTGCCATTTGTATGTTGTAGCATTTCTGGTTTTGCCCATTTTTGAATCTTCAGAAAACAAATAAACAATTTACAATAATTTTAAAAATTCCCATTTACTGCCCGCTGCAGGTCTCCCCCCCCCCCCAATTGGTAGCCCTTGGAGCTATTGTCATTTAATAGGAATCTGTCACCTTCTAAGTGAATCTGATTTTGAGTACTTAAAGAAAAATCCCTTCAGAACTTCCCAACTCTCCCTCTGCCTCCCTTATTCCTCACTCTGTTCTTCCCTTAGCTGATTAATTTTAACCTCAAGTCTCTCATGCAGTACTTTTTAAACTTCAGTTACTTTTCATTTTCTCCTCTTCTAATAATAAAATCACTTGACATTAGCCTTATTAAAGATGTACCAGATAGAATATGTAAATAAAAAGTTAAGGTTATTCCCAAACCTCCCATTAACTCTCTATTTCTGCATCCTCATCCACCAAACCTTTTTTAAGAACTGGAGACTTTTTCCTTTTTTCTCTCTCTCTTATTGAAGCCTTCATAGTTGGTTTTTAATGCTCTTCATATTCTAGCCCCATCTTATATTTACAACCTTATCCTAATTACCCCATTTCATATACTCTACAGTCCAGCCAAATGAAAATTCTTGCTATTGCTCACACATGACACTTCATCTTCTGTTCTCATACCTTTGCATTAACTGTCCCTCCTTGCCTGGAATTCACTTCTGTCTCCCCTTTATCTCTTGGAATCCCTCATAATAATAATGATGATAAGAACTAGCATTTATACCATATTTTAAAGGGTGCAAACCATTATTTTAAATATTATATTTAAATATTGAATTAATAGCATATTAAATAAATGTTAAATATTGTTTAAATTAACTTAATATTTAATTTAGATATAATTCATTAGATTCTCACAACCTTGGGAGGTAGGTGTATAACTATCCTCATTTTACAGATGAGAAAATGGAGGCATAAGGAGATTAAGTAACTTGTTCAGGATCACAGAGTTAATAAATATCTAAATCTTATCTCAACTCAAATCTCCTTAACCTTCTTTCATTCATTCATTCATTCATTCATTTGTTGTTTTTTTATTTTTTTAGGCAATTTAGAACATTATTCCTTGGTTACAAGAATCATATTCTTTCCCTCCCTCCCTTCCCCCCACCCTTCTTGTAGCCAACAAGCAATTCCACTGGGTATTACATGTGTCCTTGATCAGAATCTATTTCCAGGTTGTTGGTGTTTGCATTAGGATGTTCATTCAGAGTCGACATCCCCAATCATATCCCTTTGACCCATGTATTCAAGCAGTTGTTTTTCTTTGGTGTTTTACTCCCACTTTATATACGTGTGTGTGTGTGTGTGTGTGTGTGTGTGTGTGTGTGTGTGTGTGTGTATAGTATAATATAGTTTGAGATCTGGGACTGCAAAGCCACCTTCCTTCACATTTTTTCCATGATTTCCCTGGATATCCTTATCTTTTGTTCTTTCCAAATGAACTTTGTTATGTTTTTTTCTAATTCAGTAAAAAAGTTTTTTGGTAGTTTGATGTGTATGGCACTAAATAAGTAAATTAATTTGGGTAGGATTGTCATTTTTATTATGTTAGCTTGTCCTATCCATGAGATCTAGTTTTAATTGTGTGGAGAGTGTTTTGTAGTTGTGATCATATAAATCCTGTGTTTGTCTCAGCAGATAGATTCCTAAGTATTTTATATTGTCTAGGGTGATTTTAAATGGAATTTCTCTTTCTAATTCTTACTGCTAAGATGGGTTGGAGATAGATAGAAATGCTGATGACTAATGTGGGTTTTTTTTTTGAATCCTACAAGTTTGCTAAAGTTGTTGAATATTTCCACTAGCTTTTTGGTTGATTCTCTCAAATTCTTTAAGTAGACCATCTAATCATCTGCAAAGAGTGGTACCTTGGTCGTCTCCTTGTCAATTTTAATACCTTCAATTTCTTTTTCTTCTCTAATTTCTACTGCTAGTGTTTCTAGTGCCATGTTAAATAATAGAGGTGATAATGGGCATCCTTGGTTCACTCCTGATCTTATTGGGAAGGCATCTAGTTTATCCCCTGATGAAGATTTTAGTTGACAGTTTTAGATATATACTGTTTATTATGTTTTAGGAAAGGCCCTTCTATTCCTATGCTTTCTAGTGTTTTCAAATAGGAATGAGTGTTGTATTTTGTCAAAGGCTTTTTCTGTATCTATTGATATAATCATGTGATTTTTGTCAGTTTGCTTGTTAATATGGTCAAATTATGTGGATGGTTTTCCTACTATTGAACCATCCTTGCATTCCTGAATTTTTCCTTTTTATCTTTCTCTCTTCTTCATACCCACTATCTTAACAGAGCTGCTCAGAAGGCAATAGAATAACCACAGCCAGAATGATTGGAAGACACGGGATTAAGAGTAAAGCTACACGAATAATCCACAAATCAGATAATCAGCCAACACTAACACGGGCTTAGGGCTGGAAGGCACTTTAGATTTCATCTATTTATACCTTCTCTTTTTGCAAGTTGAGGAATTGGGACCCAAAGAGCATACCCAGCACCATATCCAAGGGTTACACAGCTAATTCATGGGAAAGCCAAAACAGGAGGACAGTTCTCCTGATTCTGAGTGTTTCTACTACAATGGGCTTCCCCAGTATTTAAAGTCATTGTTGGGTGAATCTATTTTGGATTCTTTCCAAAAAGATTTAGTTACAGAAGTTCTAACAGGACTCTGTTATATAATCCAGCTTTATCTATGAAGAGGTCCCCTAGCAAGGATGTAGAAAAGAATATAGTAGGGATTCCATCTACTATTATTGTATATTATGTAAATGTTTTATATAGTTACATCTTACTCCCAGACAAACTGTCTGTCTTACCTCCTCAGTTGCTTCACTTAGATACTAGTCTACTTTACCCAGAGTTGTTATTTCTATATTGTGTTTTGCTGAAACCTAGGATTGACTTTTCAACAAAAAGACTTGTTAGTTGTTTCTTAGAGACAAAAAATTAGGAGTTGTGATTATGTGCTTGTATCCATGTTCATGTATCCTGTTTTAATGTGCAGATTTGTTGTTTATAAATGTATTATTTCTAAATGTTGTGTTCAAAGCCATTTATTTGTAGATGGTTTGATGTTTTTTTATTCAGCTTATTCCTATTTTGTACTTAAATCCTAGTGGAGTTTTTCAAGTTCTTCATGTGACAATCTACATCAAAACTGGTGTGATATATTTTAAAACACAATGAAACATTGATTGCATGCAAAAATCTTTCCCTCTTTTTGTGGCTTTCCCACCCCCCATGTTTCTGAATAGTTTTATCTATAAAATGGATATCTAGACAGTAGTCATATGATGAGATTTAGGTATTATTTTGAATGAAGATGATCTTTGATCTTTATAAGGTTTTAGAATTTAGATTTTTTTTCTTTCTTTTCCTATGAATTGTGTTTTTTGAACCAGCAGAAAACACATGCTCCAAAATCTTAACCAAGGCATTTGGTCCTTAATTTAAAAAAAATCATGAAAGTCATTCACAGTACTTTTGTTTCCTGTATTAAAACCATATTCAAGCCACATATTTTCATTGAAAAACAAAGGTTAGTTGGAGGGGGATGGAAATGAAAATGACCTGTCATTTCTCCCACATCCTTGTTTGGCTGATAAGTCACCAATCCTCTTAGGCCCTACAGGCTTAGGTTTTAGCACATGTTACCATTTTACTTGGCCTGTTTCCTCCTTAGAGATTTACAAGGTCAAAATGTTCTTTTCTCCAGGATTGGAGACCAAATTTGGAAACCACAAACTTCTGAAAGTTATACAATATTAATGATGACTCATTGATCTGGAAACAAGTTTTTTGAAAATGGGGTCATTGTTAGATGTTCAGAGCCTTTTGACAGAAGACCTTTCCTAGTCCTTTAGCCCCTTGCCCAAAGCACTAATATTGAGCCACCAAATGATGGTAGCCAAATCCTAAGCGAGGTAGCGTTTAAAATAACTTCTCTTGGGCAGCTGACATCACAGATCAAATGCTTGTGTATTTTTTTAAATTTTTGTTTAGAATATTTTTCCATGATCACATGATTCATAATTCTCCCTGCCCCCTATTCTCTCCTCCCCCCTCCCAAAGCAGACAAGCAATTCTGCTGGGTTATACACGTATCATTGTTTAAATATATTTCCATGTTATTCATATTTGCAATAGAGTGATCTTTTAACATAAAAATCCTAATCGCATCCCTATCACACTATGCGATCGAACATATATTTTTCTAATGTATTTCAGTTCCCACAGTTTCTTCTCGGGATGTGGATAGCTTTCTTTCTCATAATTGTCCCAGGTCATTGCATTGCCACTAGTGGAGAAGTCAGTTACATTCGATTGTGCCACAATGTATCAGTCTCTGTGTATAGTGTTTTCCTGGTTCTGCTTCTCTCACTCTGCATTGTTTCCTGGAGGTTGTTCCAGTTCACATGGAATCCCTCCAGTTCATTATTCCTTTTAGCACAATAGTATGCCATTACCAACAGATACCACAATTTGTTCAGCAATTCCCCAATCAAAGGGCATCCCCTCATTTGCCAATTTTTTGCCACCACAAAGAGCACAGCTATGAATATTCTTGTACAAGTCTTTTTCCTTATTATCTCTTTGGGATACAAACCCAGCAGTGCTATGGCTGGATTAAAGGGCAAACAGTCTTCTAGCACCCTTTGGGCATAGTTCCAAATTGCCCTCCAGAATGGTTGGATCAATTCATAACTCCACCAGCAGTGTATTGTCCCAATTTTTGTATATGTTTTGATGTAATGGGTAAGATTCCAGATTTAGACATGGAGGAAATCGTTTCTACTAATTTTGCCATCTGTTCCTTCTAGACCAGACTAAAAACGAGTTACTACTTCTATAGGTCTCACTATCTCCATTTAAAAATCAGTGTTGAACTAGGCAATTTTTAAGTTCAATTCAAAATCTTTACATGATTTTAAGAGCTGTCAACTATAACATCAATTGGTTTTTCTTACGTCCATTAAACTGCCTCAAGTGGCAACCTCCTATGTATAGCCAGGTCCACACTCCCTGTTTGATGCATCTCTAACATGAGAGTAAAAGTTCATGTCCTGAGGACATTGTAAAGGCAGCTATTCTGGACCTGGAGTCAGGAATGTAAATTCAAATCAGCTTCACAAATTTTAATAGTTTTGTGACTTTGGCCAAGTTAGTTATATCCTTGAAATCAGTTTTTTTTTCAGCCCTAAAATGAACAAGAAATAACACCTACCTCACAGGGATATTGTGAGGATCAAATAACATGATATTTGCAACGTTCTTAGCATAGTACCTGACACATTGTAGACACTTAATCAATTCTAATTCCCCCTATAGAAATTAAATACAATGATAGAATCTCAGTATTGGAAGGGATGTCCATGATCATCTAATTCAAGTTAAGCAGGAAGCACCTGATATATTTTGTTTTTCATTTTTACTTTGACCAGAGGAAGTGTCCAAACTTAATATTTGTGACTATATTTTTTTCTCACCTAAATGGAAAGGTACAGGGAGGAGTACTCTACAAATTTAGTATGTGAGTCACTTAAAAATGTTAATTTAGGGGGCAGCGGGGTGGCTCAGTGGGTTAAGAGCCAGGCCTCGAGATGGGAGGTCCTGGGTTCAAATTTGACCCCAGACATTTCCTAGCTGTATCATCCTGGGAAAGTCACTTAACCCCCACTGCTTAGCCCTTACCCCTCTTAGAACCAATACACATTAATTCTAAGGTGGAAGGTAAGGGTTTAAAAAATGTTAACTTAGTTTTTTAGTATTAAAAGTGAAAAAAAGAACAATCCTTTTATACCTCCCTAAACAACTTGTTATCATCATCCCCAAAACTTGTCCAAATCGTTTTTATCCTTCCCCACAACTCCCAAAGCTCTTGCCTGCTTAGAACTTTGACTCATATTTTGCTGATAAAATTGAGGCCATTGGAATAGAATTCTTGTCCTCATCCTCATCTTATGTCACACAGATGCCTTCTGATACTATCTCTTCCTTTCTTGAATGCCAAGGTAAGTCCCTCAATTAGGAGGATAAGTGAACCTAATCCATCCTGTGCTCTCCAATAGATTGATCTTCAACCTTTCTCTGCCTAAAAATATGCTCCTGTCTTCCTCATCCTCAAAAAGACCTCACTTTATCTAAACAAGTTATCTCGTATCATATATATATATATATATATATAATCGTATAACTCCTTTCCCTTTTGTGGCCAGATTTTTTGACAAACTGTCTACCAAGCACTGTGTCTACATTATCATCAACTTATTCTGTAAATATCTCATTTCTATGTCATTTCTCCCATTAGTTGTGAATACCTTGAGAGTAGGGATTGTTTTTTGCTCTTTTGGTGTTTGGGGGCCCAGGATGTGCCACATAGTAGGCACTTTATAAAATTGTACTGACTGCTGCAATATATATTCAGCCTATGCCCAATTCTCAATTGATACCAAGAAAAATCCTTGATTTCATAGCTGTGGGCATTCCTTCTACTGAAAACAAATTATATCACCTCATGCTTTTCAGTTCTATATATTTTTCATCTGTCTTTTTGTAAATCTTCCATAAAGGATCCACCCAAAATAGCAGAAATTGTATTTTGGCTCTGAAAGTAACTTGAGGGTACTTAGCAGTCAGGTTGCCTATCTGTTGTTATCTGCTCCTGTTATATAACTGATCCATTGTTTTTCACTTAAGTTTGTCTTTGGATCATGACATCATAGACTTAGAACTTGAAAGGGAAATATGCATATATATATATATATATATATATATATATATATATATATATATATAACATTCCTCCTTGTATCTCCCTTTTAGGTCATCCAGTATAACAAAAAAATTAAAATGTAAAAAAAAATTCAGTAAAAGTGATTAACCCAAGGAAAAATCTGTTATATCCAGTGTTCTCCACTTTATCAAAGGGGTGACTTGCCTTCCCATATTCCTTTTTTTGAGCCCAAGCTTTTTTTAATGAATATTTTATTTTATTTTTAATTAATTTATTTAGTCAATTTAGAACATTATTCCTTGGTAACAAGAATCATATTCTTTCCCTCCCTCCTCTCATCCCACTCTTCCCAATTTCATTGGGTATTACTTGTGTCCTTGATCAAAACCTATTTCCATGTTGTTGGTGTTTGCATTAGGATGTTCATTTAGAGTCGACCTCCCCAGCTATATCCCCTCCATCCATGTATTCAAGCAGTTGTTTTTCTTCTGTGTTTCTACTACCACAGTGTTTCCTCTGAACGTGGATAGTGTTCTTTCTCATAGATCTCTCCAAGTTGTTCAGGATCACTGCATTGCTACTAGTAGAGAAGTCCATTACATTTGATTATGCCACAGTGTATCCGTCTCTGTGTACAATATTCTCCTGGTTCTGCTCCTCTCACTCTGCATCAATTCCTGGAGGTTGTTCCAGTCTCCGTGGAATTCCTCCACTTTATTATTCCTTTTAGCACAATAGTATTCCATCACCAACACATACCACAGTTTGTTCAGCCATTCCCCAATTGAAGGGCATCCCCTCGTTTTCCAATTTTTTTTGCCAGCACAAAGAGCACAGCTATGAATATTCTTGTACAAGCCTTTTTCCTTATTATCTCTTTGGGGTACAAACCCAGCAGTGCTATGGCTGGATCAAAGGGGCCCAAGCTTTTTAAGCTTTATTTAGTTTGAATGATTTTTTAGTTGTTCTCTCCATTTACATTTTTGTAGCCATTGTTTATATTTTCCCCTGTTTCTGCTTACATTATTTTGCATCAATTGCTTTGAAACTTTTTATGCTTTTTTGCATTCATCATATTCATCATTTCTAACAGTATGGCAATTTTTCAATATCATGCTTTGTTTAATCCTTCCCTAAGATAGATAGACAGTTTAAAAAAATGCTTAATTTACATTTTAAAATCCATTCTGTGTATTGGTTCCAAGGCAGAAGGTTGATAAAAGCCAAACAGAGGGGGTTATGTGACTTGCCCAAGGTCACAGAGCTAGAAAGTATCCAAAGCCAGACTCCAGAGATCTCATCTCCAGTCCTGGTTTTCTATCCACTGAGCCACCTACCTGCCTACTTTAAGTTCTTTGCTACTGCAGAAAAAGTGCTGTTATAAATATTTTGAATATATGGAGCCTTCCTAAATTTTTAGCTACCTCCTTGGGGTTTGTATCTAACACTAATCTCTGAGGCAGAAGGGATGGATGTTTTATAGTTTCTTTGTTTGTATCATTCAGAATTGCTTTCCAGATTGGTTATATTAATGCATAGTCTCACCAATATGCATTATCGTGCTTATCTTTGCAAAATTGGAGTGGTCTTCTCATACATATTTTACACACACACACACACACACACACAGAGTCACGGTTCAGACATAGGGGAGCCAGAATATGCCCTGACATCACTGATTTTGTGTTGTAATATATTAGCTGACCAAGTTATAAGGGAATAAAAGTTCTTGAAAGTCCCCACAAACACCAGAGAATAAATTTTTATGAATTTTGTCATGAAGCCAAAAAAATGAAGGAGAAAGGGATCATAGAAACTTAAGTTGGCATGGCCTCAGAAATTATCTGGTTCAACCTCTATCAAAACTGGAATCTTTTCCCCAATATTCCTGAGAGCTGCTGAAGAAAAAAAATGGTTGGAGTAGCACTTTTTATTCTGTATGTATGTGTTTTGAACCCCTTTGACAAGCTGATGAAACCTATGCATCTCTTCTCATAATAATGCTTTTCCATGTATAAAATGAAATGAAAAGGATAACAAAGGAAACCAATTTAATTAAAATACGGTTGTCAATTTTTTTTAAGTTAATGAACTCCAGGTGAAAACCCCCCAGGTTAGAAAACTGTCTTAATTGAATTCAATTCCTACATCAAAGGAGAGGAGGTAAAATCTATATTTTACATGCATTTTAGGATTTGTTTTGGAAAAATAAGGTGTTAACTTACATACTTGGCAAAATATTTTAATCTTTAATCCTTTTAATACCAACAAATAAAGAGTAATATAGTGAACAAATAAGCCATCTTCTCTGAGCAATTTATAAATATGAATATAATCATGTACCATCTTTCCTAGTAGATTGTAGAGTCTTCAAGGGCAGATTAATCTTTTATTGAGAATGTCAGAGAATGGCGTAGTCCATTTTAAATTTCAAGTATTTGCTTCTGTCCTCTTAAAGAATAAATCATATTGAGAAAAATTTCAATAACAAGATTTTAGAAGCGAAAGAAATGTTGGCTTCCCTGCTTCCTTATGGGGGCTGGTGAAATAGCGTAATATGAATTTACATGGCCCTCTTGTTTTTGCTGCCCTTGCAATCATGAAATAAATTGATATGCCAATAACTTTTATATGAGCTATTAAGTGGATTGAATGAAATGGTAAAATATGTCCATTTGGATACCATGAAGACTGGAAGGCCCCTGGAGGAATAGTTAAAAATTTCAAGTAAGATTATAACAGATGAAAGAAAGTAGAGCATATTATATAGCACAGTGCCTGGCACATTATACATGATTAGTAAATGCTAGTTGTCTGATAGATAGAAAACAAGTCTCAAATGTAGGAAGACTCATTCTAATCCTGCAGGCAAGCACTTAACATCTTGTAGACCAATGGTGTCAATGTCAAAAAGAATTGAGATTTCACTAACTTGTATATAAGAATCCCTAAGGGCTACATACTGATTTTGTTATAAAATGTATTATTATCTATGTTTTATTATATCTTTATTTGTTTTGTTTTTCCCAATTACATTTTATTCTGGCTCACTTGGGAATGTTGGGAGTTGCACGTGGTTCATATATTAAGAGATTTTGTTTGGAGATAAAAATTATTATTGAGATTTAATTTTAATTTTTACAGTTGTAGAGATAGGGCTCACATGCCTTGGTAGAGGCAGCTTTCACATCTGAGAATTCCCAATATCAATAAAAAAACAGTTCATAAAATAATAGGTTTAATTTTTTGGTCAAATTATTATTAAAACTCATTGATGTTTCTATAAATTCTAATTAAACAAAATTTATCATATACTATGTACAAATGTTTGTTCCAAATGTTGATGATAAAAGATGGATATATGAGAAATTACCCATAATGTCTGTTCTATGAAGTGTTGTAGATATTAGAAACATATGTGTGTTAATGTTTGTGTATATGATTATATATGTGCATGAACATATAGATGTATACTGTAAAGATTAAAATTTAGGGAATATGGGGAGACTGAGGCAAGGTAGAAATTAGTTTCTCTCTGCAAGGAGTATTATATTTTTTTTAGAGGTTTATTGAAGATTAAGGATTAAAAAAATACAGGATAAGAAACATGTGTCCAGGCCATAGAGTGCCATATTCCATAAATTTTAATCATTACAATACTCACATATATACATACACAAACTATATATGTGTGTGTCTATATCTATGTGTAAAATATGGGAGAAACAAAATATGAAATAGTATTGTTAGTGTCTAGGGACAGTAAACAAAATATAGTGTTTTGTATTTTGTGTTGCAAAGAATGTTGAAACTGGAATAAGGAGCTTTTGGTTTAGTTTCTTCCTTCAACATTAAATATGTGACAAGTAAATTGCTTATCTTTTCTTGTCTCATTTTCCTCATCTGCAAAGTGGGTATAATAATCCCACAACTTTTTGTGATGTACGAAATGAGATAATGTTTATAAAGGACTTCGTACTTAGCAAACCTTAAAATAAAGTGTCAGTTACTTTGTGCATGATATTCAATCCTTGTTTCCATCTCATACTTTTTTCACTTGACTTTTTTATTGATCAGTGTTTTGTAAAATTAGTGTTTTAAAAGAAGGCTGTTTTTAAAAACAAGTAGTAATTATGCTTGAAAGTAAACACAATTAAAAAAGAACAAGAATATTCCATCTCTTTGTAATACCCAATATGATTTTATTTTGGTGTGCTATATTACCTTGTGAATATTGCAGACATCTGTTAAAGAAATAAGCCATTCAGTTGAAAATGGAAGTAATAGCATAATCATAGTCTAATCACATATTGGTTGTACTTTTTTCTCTAACTCATTTTTTGGGTTAGTATCATACTGTTAGGCTTTATGTAGAGTATAAATCAATGATTTCCCCCCCTCTCTGCAACACTGAGAACTTTTCTAAACCAGCATTTAATATATTTAATATGGTCAACCTTTTGTGGCCAACTCATTTTGTCCAGTAGTTAATGATATTTGGAATGTATCACGTGGTGTATCATTTAGTGTAAACCTAATTTTAAATTAGGGTGGACTGCTTATCTCATTTCCCACCATGACCAACTATATCAGTAGTTGCAATCTATTATTCTTGTGCTGACTGACCCCTATTCTGGAGAAAATATCCTTATATTTTTTCTCTAATTCTTCATTTTATACTCCCAGGATTTTATTCAAATATTATTCTTTTCATGTAGCCCTTGAGGAAGCTGTATACAATCTTCTTAATTGGCCATCCCTTACAAAAATTACAACTCTCTTCGATTTATTTAGGGATAAGTTTTCTTTTAACTTCTGAATACTTTGTTAAAACCTCATTTTACATTATTGTTATTAATCCAAGTGTAACTATAGGGTTTAGGGTACACATTTTGCTTTCTATCTGTCTGTCCATCTGTTCATCTGTTGGGCCCCTCCCTTCCTCCTTTGGTAAGTCACAAATATTCCTGGACCTCTGTTTCCCCAAATTGAAAATAATGGACAAGGTAGATTCTGCAGTCTCTCCCACCTGTAAACAGAGGACCCTCTGAGAGGTTGAGTAGATTTTCAGTGTGATGGTGACCCATGGCACTTGTATTCTGTCAATGTAATTGGAGGTTTAGTATAATTTAAACCAGTGGTTTATATATTCAATATAATTCAAACCAGAGAAGTGGTTTATAATAGGACTTTTACTATAAAATCTGATAATTTATGTCTTTGCACTATACAAATATTCATTTATATGTATTGATATATAATTTATGTTTCACATTTTTTGCATGTATTTGTTCTAGATGTACTTGTGCTCCTATGCCTATTTTATGTCTGGCTACATCTTCAGTTATCCTTTGTCCATATATGTGCATATATATCATTTGGCTGAGTTTTTTTAAACCCTTACCTTCTGTCTTGGAGTCAATACTGTGTATTGGCTCCAAGGCAGAAGAGTGGTAAGGGCTAGGCAATGGGGTCAAGTGACTTGCCCAGGGTCACACAGCTGGGAAGTGTCTGAGGCCAGATTTGAACCTAGGACCTCCCATCTCTAGGCCTGGCTCTTAATCCACTGAGCCACCCAGCTTCCCCCTTTGGCTGATATTTTATTAGAAATTTCTGTTACTTAAGGTAAGGGATTACCCCATCTTCTACTACCTACCCTTAGGGACTTCTGGTCAATTCTTTAAAAAGTGTAATTGATTATTCTTATTTGCTATGTTATTGTTTGTTCTTCAGCTGTCCAAGATCAATGGAATTAGAGGTTCAGCAAAAGTGTTTAATTCCATCTGTGGGCATATATAATATGCTTCATAAAGAAGGTTTATTTTACTGCCACTGCATGTGGTGTGGACTTCATCAGAAAGTCAAAGAGAAAACTTTTGATATTATTTTTTAAGAATTGTTGAAATATTCCTCCTAGATTTCTTTTGCTGAAAGTGGGTTAAGGAGGCCCCAAATCTTCTAGGTGGCAGGGATAGCGGGGAGGATTGGGAAAGCCAAGTTTTTCTGATCAGTTCACTGCTGAATAATGTACACATAACAAAAGATCAAAAGACTACATGATTTTGTATTAAGTTCAAAGCTACATATTTTAAAGCTGCTTTAAAAGTTACCCCATTAGTACCTTTTAAAGTTACCCATAAAATGCCACTTTACATCTGGCATCAGATCTGTTAATTTGGCTATTATGAATATGTAAGAATATTTTGAAAACTCCTGTGGTCTTGTAAAACCTCTAGGCCCTCATTAGCTAAAAATTCCTGTATTCTGCCAGGGCATGAAGCCAAGGCAAGATCCTTGTGGAGATAACATTTAGTGTTTAACATAATAATAATGAAAAAGAAGTCCACATAGAGCTTTAAAGTTGTTATCCATTTGAAATCTCTTGTATGATGCTTTAGGCAGAAGGAGAAGACAAAGAAGATAAGTTTATTTCAGTAGAATGTATTGCTTAACCGTCTTCTCTCATGTAAAATGTCCTAGAAAAGACAATGACTAATTTCTGTTAGCCATCTGCTCTCTTTATATGTTAAGGCTTTGTCTTTACTTTCTAAAAATGCCCTTGTAGGACATTCCCAGGTAGAACATGCATAAATGCACACACACATACACACACACACACACAAGTAGTTTGGTGGTGTTGGCTTTCAAAAAACACTGTGTTTGAAATTCATCTCTAGTAGCATCAGAAAGATATTCTCATGATAACATCTTCCTTTATTCTGATCCATTACCAAATGAGCACCAAACACGTCTGAAGCAGTGGACCAAAGAGGGACTCACATATGGAAATTTCTTCTTAGGAAACTTGGACAAAGCAGTAGTCTTACCTGTTTTCTGTGAACAAACCTGATCACTTAAGAATATAATTGAAACTTGCTCAGTCTATAGGCTGCTAACAGTAGCAGGCTCTCCTGACTCCTTAAGCATCTCTGGTAACTATACCCCCTCCTATCATCACATCAGTAAAGCAGTTTAGCTTAGGGGTTGCATTGCTATCCTTTATTAAAGTGCTGAACCAGTTACCTTGTGAATATCGTAATCGCTGGCCATGGTACTGATAGATTCTAAAACAATATTAATAAGTAATTTAATAGGTAATTACCAGTAACCTTTGAAACTTTTGTCTTTGTTAGGGTCTCTTTAGTTCTTTTTACCTTTCCCCTCATACTTCTGGGATCTTATGTGTGATACAACATTCATTACTGTATCTAGACCAGAGCCATCAAATAGCAAGTACCTGTAAAAGTTTGTTGAATGAATAAAATTTAAAAAATGGCTTCATCAGAACATAATTTATTTAGGAGATTCTCTTCTCCTGTACAAATTTAGAAGAATTTGTCCTTTGAAGATACCATGTCACTTTGTCATTGATATATTTATCTAAATATATTTCTCAGTCTTTGGACTTCAAAGCCACATGAGGGTACATCAATAGATGATAATGCACAAAGACAATTGTCATTCTCGGTCACCGAGAGACTACCACTACTATTTCTCTAAACATTTCCCTTTTCCCTATCTTAAACTAGAAGAATAAAAGAAAGCACAATTTTGATTAAGATAGGTTATAAGATCATAGCATTTTCCCTGGAAGAGATCATTATCATTGTTTGATTCAATTCCTTCATTTTAAAGATGAAGAAACTGAGATCCAGGAGAGTTAAATGATTTCACTCCAGTATTGAGAGCAGATTCATAATTAAAATCCTAGTCTTTATTCCATTCTTATGGGTATTTTTGTAATTCCATTTGTATACACACTAAGCAACAGAAAGGTAAAGAGATGTGGTCATACTATTAAGTAGAACTAGAAACTATCCCAATGCTTTCTCTGTTCAATTCTCCTGTCTTTTCTAAGCTCAGAAAAAGGAAGAACTAGTTTTATTCTTCATAAGGGAGCTTCATAAGAGAGCAGAATTTTTATCTTCACTCTCTGCTTTTGTACAAGCTATCTTCCATATCTGAAGTGATCTCCCCCCCCCCCCCTTTCCTTTTTAAAATCCCTAGGATAAGGCTCAGCTCCAACATAAAGCCTTTCCTGATCTTTCCTTGTGTTGGTATCTCCCCTCTCTAAAAGAAGACAGTTCCATATTTTTTTGTGTATTTTACATTTATTTCTCTTTGTTTAAATTATTTTTCTCCAGAAGAACATAAGCCTTTTGAGGTCAAGAAATGTTTTATTTCTATCTTCACATCTATAATACATAGCACAGAGGAGAAATAATAATTGTAGATATTATCTCATAGGATTATTTATGAGACTCAATATAATCAACATAAAGCACTTCACAAACTTTATAAAGTTTTATAGTATTATATAATAAGTATTGGTGACTAATATTTTATTTACTTAAGAGTTGTTGAATTAGAAGTATTTTTAAATATTCAAGCATTTTATATACATAATCTCAGTTGAGCCTGACAGTTCTGTATGGTAGGTAGATACTGTACATATCATCTCTATTTTTTTGAGGAAGAAAATCAGACTCTCAGACTTGGAGTGATTATTTGCCAATGGTTAGACAGCTAACCGTATCAACTGTGGAATTTGAAGCCTAATCTCCTTCACTCTAATTCTCCTTCACTCAATTCTCCTTCACTCCAAGCTCATTTTAATAGTGCAAGATGAATGATAAACCTCATGAGTTATCATCATGAATTAATATTAATAGTAATTATAGTTAATTCTCCACTGATTAGCCCCAGTTTTATCTACAAGCTGTCATGGATCCAACCCTGAGTCTGGTGTTTGTGAAAGCATTCACACTGCATGTAGTGTTCAGTAGAAGAAGAAAATAATTCTTGTCAAAATGCACAGCTTCTCCTTTAGAGCCATGGACTTCTTGCTTCATTGTGCTTAAGGAAAAAATAAATAGCCCAACTTTTTGGTTGTAGTTGAGTGGTAGTTGGGAAAATGCTTGAATTTGTGATAGATAGGGAGCTACATATTCTTTTTCATTTCTACTTCTTTCTCTATTGAAGGACCAGATGACATAGTGAATAGGAACTTTAAGTCAAGAATACCTGACTTAAACTTTTTTAAACCCTTATTAGTCATGTACCCCTGGACAAGTCTCCATTTCTCAGTTTCTTCTATAAAATGAGGATAGAAATAACATCTTCTTCACAGAATCTTTGGGATACTAAAATTACATAATATTTTAAAAGAGTTATACAAACTTTAAAGCATGATATGTGTTATTTTTTACTATATAAATATTATAATCATCATCATTACAATTTCTTACAGAATCTGAACCTGTACCCTTATGCCTGGGCTGAAATTTTATGTCAATTTCCTCTTTCAGGAAATAGCAGGGCAATCAGTAATAACAGTCTAATGATTGTCCTTCTTGTGGGAAATACTTATTTCAAAAAATATTTTAAATTTAATATTTTCACCAATTACATTTAATAACAAACTTCCACATAAGGTTTTCAGTCATATGATCCAAATTATCTCCCGTCCTTTTTCCCTCCCCATTCCTGAAAATTGGCAAATAATTCATTCTGGATTATACATGTCTTACCAAGAAAAAACATATTTCCTTATTTTTTTTGCAAATGAATAATCTTATCAAACCAAAATCTCAAAACATGTACCCAAATAAACAAATGAAAAACCATATTTTTCATCTGGATTCTGACTCCAGCAGTTCTTTTTCTGTAGGTAGATAGCATCCTTTGTCAGAAGTCCCTCAGAATTGTCCTGGATCATTGAGTTGCTGATAGTAACAAGTACTTTTACAAAAATAACTAATTTAAATAATTATAAATCATTTGTAGTTCTGCAAGAACTATGAGTTATTAATCAATAATAATAATTTAATATGCTTTCATGCTTCCTAAAATTACCTTTTGGTCAAGAAAAATAGGATATTTTAAATTCAATCAATATGTTAATTCCTTGCATATCATAAATAACGGGTATCAGTTTTTTTTTCTTGTTACCAGAATTATTTCTACTCTAAAATGAGTATTTATTGGGGTCATCTGGGTGGCTCAGTGTATTGAGAGCTAGGCCTAGAGATGGGAGGTTCTAGGTTCAAATCTGGCCTCAGACACTTCCTAGCTGTGTGACCCTGGGTAAGTCACTTAACCCATTGCCTAGCCTTTACCACTCTTCTGCCTTAGAACCAATACACAGTATTGATTCTAAGGTGGAAGGTAGGATTTATAAAAAAAATAAAATTAGTATTTATCTGTTCCTATTGACTGACACTTTCAAAGAAGATGCAATTTATTATTCCTGGGTTTAGCATTATATCCCAATTTTCCCAGAGAATCCTCGGAAGTAGATCAATTCTTTAATAAAGCATAGATGATACTGGTCTTTTTAAAAGGCAAGATGTACAACATACTCCTAAATATGCCTGAATTCAGTCTTTTTGAATAACGTAAACCAAGAAGAGACTTAATGATTCAGTTCAGTTAAATTTAACAAATTTAATTTAATTTAATTAATTTAAAGTAGTTAATTTTTAAAAAAAGCAAATACTTATCTGCTTTGCTGTTAGTTTGTACTAAAAATTGCATTTTCTTCTAAATAGTTTATTCTTTATCAATAAAAAAAGTCCTTAAAATTTTCATATACTACAATAACTTGGGCTATTTTATTTGGTTGAATTTTTGTTACCAATTTTTTTACTTTTTTTTAATTTACACTTTTTAGTCCTTGTGTATTTTCCTTTTTTCCTTTTTATTCTTTATAATAATTGATGAACGTCTCAAGTTTATGTGTATTCAGTTATCCTACCTTGTAGTATTGTAAAATTCTATTACATTCATATGCCATAGTTTGTTAAGCTAGTCCTTAATTGTTGGACTTATATTTTATTTTAAATTTTTTTTGTTAACACAGAAAAATTTTGCTTTGTCCCAGAAAGGTCTGACACAAGTATATGACATAAAGATGCTCTCAAAGAATTAGGAATATATTTTTAAAGAATAAGAATTCTTTATAAGAAATAAGAAATAAAAGAAAGAATTATTTTATAAGAAAAAGACTAAGAATAAAGAATAAGATAAAAAATAAAGAATGAGAATGAAAACAGTTTTCAAAAGAAGAATTGCTTCTACAACTATAAAAAACTACTTGAAAACATATTCCAAATCACTCATAGAAAGAAAGGAAGTTTAAAATGCCTTTGAAGTTCGTCTCATACCTTGCAAATCTTCAAGGAATTGGGAATACTCTACATTGGAAGGGCTGTGAGAAGGCATGCACACCAATGTGCTATTCATTTAGAGAATATTTATTGAGTTCTGTTCATTGTTTTAATCCCATCAGTTCAGAATGATCTTTTCTTTTACTCTTTATTCAGAAAGACATTCCTTGAACAAAAAATTTTAAAAGTTACTAGAATGAGTTTAGCTAAATTAAACAATATTTTGGTCATGTATAACAGTGAATGCACAATTCTATATCAGTTGTGCTATAGTTCTTCAATGCAGGGAGGGAATGTACATTTTCTCACCTCTTTGCTGGTTTTAAGTTTTGTCATCCAAGTTCTATAACATTTCATTTATATTCTTATAGTCATTTTACACAACCACACAACCACACACACACACACACACACACACACACACACACACACACTATTTTCATCAGGCTGTCCCAGAAGATGGGACATTACCTGACCCAAAGAAACCAGGAAAGCCAGGAGGAAAAATGAGGGAGAGTATTCCAGACATGGGGATCAGCTAGAAAATATTCTCAAAATTGAGAGAATATGTTCCTTGTTCGAGGAATAGCAGAGGCCATTGCTATTTGATTGCAGAGGATAAGGATTATGGACTTGAAACATAGGAAGGGCCAGGTTATGACAGGCTTTAAAAGCCAGGGGAGTTTATATGAAACCTTATATTCAAAAACCCTTCCTTGAAGATAATATGCATATTTTATATATATGTGTATATTTATAGAAATATATCTATTGATATGTGTATGTTTGTGTGCATAGATATATATATATGCAGAGGGGCAGATTGTAAATGGAGACATAATATTAATAAATATTAGTGATCAAGTAAATAAGTTCTAATGTTCACTAGTAACCCACAGAATTTTCATTATTCCATTCTTATTAATGATGATGATGATGATGATTTTTTAAAACTCTTCCCTTATATCTTAGAATTAATACCATATATTGGTTCCACCTCCATGAACCATCTCAGTTGTCCCATCTACTGTCTAACTTTTCCATTCTATAACTGGATTTTTCTTATTTTCTAGAGCATACATTGAATCTTCTATTTATATATGACATAATATGTATATGATAATTAGTGACATGCTGTAGTGGTTTGGTCAGGAAGCTTAATAATAGGTCATTTTATATACAGTATTTTACTAAATTCTCTATCAGGCATCCTTATTTTATGGAAGAAAAAAACTGCTGTTTCTACTTTCACACAGCATGTCAAAAATGGGACATTTTTGTCCCCATTTTTTTTTCCCTCAAAATTTTGTCCCCAAAAATGGGACAAAAATTTGCATCTTATGGTCACTTTGTTATAAGGAAGAGATAGGTTTGGTAAACCTCAAACTATGCTCTTTATTATATATGGTGTTGCCTTTGAATTTGTGTGAAAGCCATCGTACCTAATCAAAAGGATTCATTAGAATGTTCCATTGAGATGGAAAATAACCTTAAGCTTCAGCAAGGGAGGAAGTAGTAAAAGTTCACTTAGATAAGATTATTTCTCAGCATTGTGGGTATTTAAAAACTGAACCACGTAATTCTGAAATATTATGGAAACTTTTCCTGGAGATCTTTAAAAATAATAAAAATTTTTCATCTGTCTAGAATGAGTTAAGTGTGATCATGCCTTAAGATTGTTGGATAAGCTGGATATCTTTTCAAAGTCAGCCTCCTTTATTTCTGAAATTCTTTGACTAATGACATCTATACACATTTCCTTTAATTACAATTGATTGAATATAGAATTACTTTTTTAAAAATTTCAAGTTTGTCCATGAAATTATTCCTTGTCTTTTACTGTCTACATGTAGAATATTAATATCTATAATAGAGAATTTGATGTATTGGTGACTTTATTCAAGAGTAAAAATTATTAGTAAGATAAAGAGCTGATTTTCATTTTGAGTTAAACATTTTTTAGTCTTTTAAACACTCATTTGATCTTCACAATAATAATGTGAAGTTTTAATGATATCTCAATTTTACAAATGGAAACAGGTTTGGAGAGGTTTTGACTTGTCAGTGAAAGAAGGAAAAAAGTGAGGGTGTAGAAGGAATGGTATCTGGGAAAGGAGTAATACATGTTAGAGGCAGAATTCAAATCCAGGTGTCTCTTGAATCCCAGATAACAGGATTATTTGGTGAGTATAGCCTTGGAACAGAGATTCTTAACTTTTTTTTTTTTTTTTGAGGAGCAGGAGAATCATGTTCCCTTTTGACTATCTGGTGAAATCTGTATATCCTTCCCCTTAACAAAAAAATTATTTGTAGACCTATAAAATACATAGGATTACAAAGAAAAATCAATCACACTGAAAATCAGTCTTCAGATTATTAAAGGAAAACAAATGCTGCCTTTCAAAATATTTTAAATCTATCTTTGTATATGCATATAAAATTAATTCCAGCATAGAAACCTAGGACTTTAGAGTGTGACTAATAGATATACTCTTCATTGTACTTGCCTTCAGATTATCTAGAACCAGCAAAGACCCTTTTTTCCCCCTAACTGTCGACAATGGAACCTGTTTCTATTAATTCATAGATATTATGTCTTTTCACTTTTTAATTAATGAAAATAGTAGGAAGTAGTTACTCCTTTTGAAAAGAAGTTGAAAGTCCTGATACTCTATCCTAAATATCTTGAAAATTTGTTTGACTTCTTTCAGGAATTATTTACAGAGTAGCACATGTTATTGTCAGTTGTCATTGTTTAAGAGTGATTGAGTAGGGCCAACTATATGGCTCAATGAATAGAATGCCAAGCCTACAAATGGGAGCTCCCGGGTCCAAATATGGCCTCAGATACTTCCCAGTTCTGTGACCCTGGGCAAGTCACTTAATCCTAACTGTCTAGTCATTACTATTATTCTGTCTTGTAACCAATATTTGGTGTTGATTCTAAGACAAAAGACGAGGGTTAAAAAAATACATCGAGTAACTGGTGAAATTTGTTTTTATTGGATAGTTATGAACGAAATTGCAGCAAACAGTACTTTCAGTTATAATTCAATGAAAAGGGGTTATTATTTGTGTTTTTTTAGATGCAAATATATGGAGACTTAAATTTTGGTTTAAAAAACATTTAATTTGATGCCTTGAACTTCTTGAATTAAATAGATCATATCATTTTAAAGATTACTTGATCAACTTATATAGAATTTCTAAATAGCATTACTATAAAAGAAACTATGACTTGTATTTCATCATTGTTTGTTAATTTAGACTTACTATTGTCATAAAGAAAGCATATGTTCTCTTGTATTTATTCATTTTGAGAGACTTTTTTATTTCCCTAGTTGTGTGGTGGTAACCAATTTGTCAAAATACTTGAAACATTTGTAGAATGTAAGAAAAAAGTAGTGTTATACTTTTTAAAAATTCTTAACTAGGAGACAATATTTGTACAAAAAAATCAATGGAGTTGAGTGTACTGGGATAAGCAATGATTTAGATTACTTGACCATTGTGTTTATAAGAATTCTACTTTAATTTTAAAAGAATTTAATTTTCAGCCTAAATTACATCTCTTGGTTATTGTAGTGTGTTGTGAAATTTTAGTTAAATAGCCCAACGAAATATGCAGTTTGTTTTATTAACATTCTTTTCTTTATGCATTATTTAAAGTAATTACTTTCTACCTCCAAATGTATTGATAGATTTTCCTTTCTGTCCTTTTAAATGGAGCAATATCAAATCTGCCTCTATTTTCTTTGGCAAAAAGCTACACATTTTATATGAAGTACTTTAGAAGGTTGTCTCCAAGCTCACCATTATTCAATTCTCATTTCTTTTATGAAAATCTGGTGCGCTAATGCACAATCCCCAAGTATAGATAGCTTAATTCTATTTTATTTTTTCAAAATACAAATTATTTCATATTGGTTAACTGGAAAAATTAGAATATATGAGGTTGCAGAAGTTTTCAGTTTGCATGTAGTATAGAAATATTTTCTTGCTATCATTTACAAATGAATATCTTCTGGCGCTAAAGCTGCATTCAGTGTCCCCAACTTTCTTGATTGGGTACTTTTTTTTATTATTGACAGGGACATCCTGCAGACCTTTCAGAAGATTTGGAGAATCCTGACTGGAAGATGAGAGAGGTAGGCTATCTTTCCCTCCAATGTTATATTGCATTTCATTATTTTCTATAGACACATTCTAATGCCTTTGTTTGTTACATTAAAATTCCCAGATATCTCCTTCCCCTTTCTCTCTGAAATCAGAAGGCATCATTTGACAAATAGATTTTTCTATCCATTTATCTATCCTTAACTCTGTTTTGTTTATGTTCATCATTTCTTCCTCTGGAACTGGGCATACACAAGTCTTTCTGCAAATAATATTTTGTTGCTGTGTATGACGTTCTTGGTTCTGTTTGTTTCACTTTTTATAATTTCATGTAACTTTTCTTATGTTTTTTTTTAAATTAACCTGATCATGATTTCTTGCAGCTCAGTAATAGTCCTTAACAATTATATGCCACAACTTCTTTAGCACTTCCCAATTTGTGGACATCCCTTAAATTTCTAGTGCTTTGCCTCCACAAAGAAAACTGTTATAAATATTTTAGAACTTTCTGAGTTCTTTTCCTTTTTCCCTGATCATCTTAGAAAATAAAACTGATACACAATTTCATAACTCTTTGGGCATAATTCCAGAGTGCTCTCCAGAATGATTGGACCAGTTCACAGTTCCACCAACAGAGTATCAGTGAGGCATTCTCCTTTTGAGGAAGTTGGCATTCCTATAAATGTAGATCTAATTAATAGGATAATTGATTTAGTACATCTAAATACAATTCTGTATCATTGGATCATCATATCCCATTTTAAGAGGTGACGCCCAGAGAAATTAAATTGACACCCTCAGAGTCATACAAATAACTCGGTTTTAGTGGAATCATTATGTTACACTTATATCATTTAAATTGTTGGTAAACTCTGAGTTCCCTTTGTTCCAGGCAATTCTTTTATTATGAACCTCTTATTGGGCTGGAAATTTTCCATCAAATAACTCCAATTCAAAATAGTTTTAATTCCATCCATATCAATTTACAGTAATACCTTGTTTATTTGTTCCATGGAGTAATAAGGCATATTACTGCAATCAAACATTGATCAGTGAAGCCCAGGGGAAGCAGCTGTTATTTGATAAAGATACTAGCCTTTTTTGCTTTCTGAGGTTTCCTGTAGCCAATCTTTAAAAGCAGAGCTACAATAATCTTTTCATCTGGTATTTCTGAAGTGGCCTATGTGAAATGAGGAACCAGAGAGCCACAAACCTTCGGGTAGCACAGTCTTTCTGTTTCTGTTCTCATCTGTCTTGTATATGCCTGGGGAGATAATCTCATTCTCTGGTCTATACAGCAAGCTGCTAGAGGTCTTTAAGGCACAGTATTTACTAAAAGACTGGGGCAATGATGAAGTATCAGAAAGTTAGTGATATCTTAGTCCTTCCTCATTTTCCAGGATGTACCTATACCAGAGGTCTCTGGAACCTATCAATAAAATTTTTCAGAGAGCAGCTAGGTAGATAGACTTCCTTCTTGTGGAACCCCACGCATGTCATTTAATCCCACTGTTTAGTCCTTACTGCTTTTCTGTCTTGAAATCCATAACCAGTATTGATTCTAAGACAGAACATAAGGCTTAAAAAAAGACCTTTCACATCCTTAATGAAATATGATGTTTGAGAGATTTTTCCAGATACTCTTGGGAATTCCAAAACTTTAAGCATTTTAACCATTTTAGCACAACTCAAATATTTAAGTACAAAAATGACTCAGAAACCTCATCAAGTTGAATGTTCCCTCCACTGTTACAAATTGTAACCCATTCATGATTGCCATATCAAAGGCATCCTCAGACCAAATATATTTGTTTACTGTTGGGAAAGGGAGGTGGCTCAGTGGATAGAGATCCAGACCTGCATATGGGAGGTTCTGGGTTCAAATGTGACTTCATTGATTTTTTTTTTAAGGAAATAGATAAATGACGTATTCTAGTATCAGGTTAAATTGAGCTGGGATGTCCTACTTATAGTAATTTTCACTCATCCTAAGGTTATTGCTTGCTTTTTCTGCTACGGTCTTTCAGTTCAAGATTCCTGGATCAAAAAAACTAGTAACTGATACAGTAAGAAACTGTTTTATTGATGAGGTTCTTGCTTAGCAACAGTGTAATAAATAATTATTGTGACTGTTGCATGTCATGTACCATGCAAGTCTTTGGAGTGAGATACGTTAGATAACACAAGGTCCCTGACTTCCTGGAGCTTGTAGTCTAATATTACAAACAAGACATTGATACAAATTAATTTATTCCTTATTCCCAGGAGGAGAAAACAGTTATAACATATTTGTGGCAATGAGGTAAAATTTCATGGAGGAGCTACCATTTGAATGGGGCTTTCAGAGCTGAGTAGGAACTCAAGAGCTGGGAAGGAAAAGCAGTTAGTGTTGTTTGTAATATTAAGTAAGGAACATAGTAGCGGAGTACCTAGACGGGAGTGGGAATGTATTTGACAGCTATGTGGTACAGTGGATAAAGCTCTGGACCTGGTGTCAGGAAGACCCGAATTCAGATTTGCCTTAGGTACTTACTATCCATGGTCAACAATTTTAGCCTCTGTTTTCCTCAGTTTATTCATGTATAAAATGAAGATTATTATATACAGTTGCCTTGATTGTTGTGAGGGATTAAATGAGGTTATAATTGTAAAGTGCTTAGCACAGTGCCTGAAACATGGCAAATGTCATAGAAATGCCAGCTATTATTTGATAGCAAAGAGCCATCAGCAGGTTTTGAGCAGAGAAGTAGCATAATGAGATCTATACATATGTAGGAGCTGAGTTTGGAGGAAGCCTGAATGATAGTCACAACAGTTGTTTCAAGAATAATTGATGCATGACATCTTCTAGAGAAAGAACTTCTAGTAGAAATAAATAAGAAAGTTTTATGTATACATATATCTTTTTGCTTAAGGATGCATTCTCTAATGGGATGGGAGGGAGTTAATTGAGTATTTTAATGTAACAAATACATTTTTAAAAATTACTGTAACTATTTTTGCACATAAGAGATCTTCCCTACCTTTCTTGGATTTCTTTGGGATACAGACCTGCCAATTCAAAGGGTATATCTGGTTTTATAGCCCTTTGGGCAGATTGTTTTCCACAATGGCAGGACCAGTTTACAACTCCACTGCTGGTGCATTAGTGTCCCGTTTTAGCATACTGCCTCCAGCATTTCCCATTTTCTTTTATTATCATATTGGCTAATCTGATAGGGATGAAGTGGTGCTTCAGCATTATTTTAATTTTCATTTCTCTAATCAGTAGTGATTTATAGCATTTTTATGTGATTATAGATAGATTTTGATTTCATTTTCTGAAATATATCTTTCTTCTACAGTCACAAATCATGTTTTGTAGACATGATATCATCAATTCTAAACCCATCATTTATTTGTTTACAGTTCAGGAGAGTAAAGTACACAGATTTTAGTGATTTACCCAAGGTCACACGGCTAGTAAATGTCAGAAGCCAGATGTGAGCTCAAATTTTTCTGACTCCAGAACCAGCATTCTTATCTACTGTGCCAACTAGCTGCCTCTAATGAATAAATAAGTCAATGAAAACAATAAGATTATCACAGTACTTTCAAAAAATTAATTACATTGTGCTTGTATTTGTGTGCTTAATATGTGCTTAATACTTCTATCAACGGGAGCAATATCTTAAATAGAATTAGGAATTAAGTTCCATAATGTGTTGAGGCCATGAATAGATCATATGCATAAGAGTAATGCATACCTGGAAAATCAGTACAGAAGATTTCGTGTCCCTGAATTTTAATTCAGTATAATTCTGAATTACATATTATCCAGGAAACTATCATCTTAACCATAGCATGGAAATCTTCTCTTATTAGTGTAGATGAAAACTTTCCTGAAAGTTATTCTCTTGGATCAGAAAGATTCTGCCTATGTGAAACCTAGAATGAAAGCCATAGATTGTCACAAATTCAGATGAGGAAAGAGTACTTTTTTTCATATATTGAGAAGTTGCATTTGGATGCATGGAGGCAAAAGAGGCAGTGTTGAATTTGGTGATGAGCTAGTACTTCAATTGGATTTGAATGTATAGTATGTGGAAGTGCAAAATATATTGAAACAAGACTTGGATTTAGGCGTGAAATAGGTTATAGAAATCTATTAATTTTATTAATTAAAATTTATTAATTTTATTAATTAAAATTTAAAAATTAAATTTTGTACCATTTCCTATTGTGTGTCATGATGCCAATTTATGAATTATGGTATACACTAACAAATTCAGAAGGTTGAATTTATTTCTTTTGTGTTTCAAACGTGCTAATTTTATACAACTTCCTCTACTACAAGTGGGCAACTAGATGGAGAAGTATGTAGAGCACCAGGTCTGGAGTCAGGAATACTTCAGTTCAAATGCAGCCTCAAACACTTAATGGCTGTGTGACTCTGGGAAAGTCACAACCCAGTTTGCCTTAGTTTCCTCCTATGTAAAATGAGCTGGGTAAGGAAATAGCAAATTACCCCCATATATTTGCCAAGAAAAATTCAAATGGAGTCTCAGAAATTTAGACACAACTGAAACAACTGAACAACAAACTATTACCAAATAGACAGTTTTAATGATAACAGTATTTAGGACCAAGTATATTTCCATTTCAAAATATATGTAATATTGATGTTACCCAGAAGGCGTTTTATAAACACTACGCCTGTATGTATTGGTCAAATTTAGTACAACACAGTTATTGTCAGAGGTATGCAGGTGTTGGCATAATTATATTATTAGCAACACTGTGGTCAAATTAAGATTTCTTTACATGTACCATATTCCTGATAAATATCAATCTGTTGGCTTATTGGATCTAGAAGATCAAAAGGCATTGCATATGGTTCTAATAAATCAAGCACAGTCATCAAATCTACAGACTGTTTTCTTTGGCTAAAACTGCAGAATTTTACTTACAGAGCCTTATCTACTCCTAAAGATTCTTTGCCAAACCAAATTTAACTTACTAAGGGTACAGAAAATATATTACTCCCCAGCTGCATTCTCTCTGTACTTTTGAAGTTCAAAAATACTATTGTGTGACTGTCTATAATATTTGGCCTTTTTCTCCCCTTTGCTTTTATATTCTATGAATGATTATGAATTTATTCAGAAACATATAAAGTTCATATAAAGATGAGAGCCTGGAAGTCCAGAGCCTTTAATCCAGGAATGAAATTTATGTAAAATAAAGGGGCGTAATTACATTTTCTTATAGGAGAGATATTAATTGATGGAAAAATAATATTAGAATTCTCTTTTCCTACCTTTTAAGTGTCAATAAACACTTTTATGATGGGGAACTTTGACCAACTAAAATAGTTGCTCACATTTTGTGATGCACCTACCCTTACATTTTAAGTTATGATGAGCATTTGAATTAGAGGAAATAAGAGAGAGATATCATCATGGGAAGAAGAGCACTGGATTTGCGGTGAGAGGGTTGTCCTAACTCTGCCCTTTATTTGTGTATGTGGCTGCAGGTGAGCTAGGTCACTTAACCTTCTTTTTGAATAAAATGGAGGTAGTAATAGTTAAACTACTTTACTTAGTCATTGCCAGGAAAAGACTTTGTTCAACTTAATACAACATAAATGGGAATTATTCTTTTGTGAAGAAGGCTATTAGATTACTACTGAAAAACCTATGGAATTCAATTTCACATGTATTTGTTTCCCCTCCTTATTGGAAAGAATGCTGGATTTGGAATAAGGAAAACATTGATGGCAATTTTGATCTAATTCTGATTCTGCTATTTACCTGTGTGAGACAGTCAGGTTTCTTATCTGAACTTCAGTTTCTTCAGTAAAATGAGGAGATTGGACTAGATGATTTATAACATTACTTCTAAGTATAGTTTAGTTACCAAATGTTCTCAGTATCATATAGTTTAGCTGGATTTCATTCCTAGGTCTTTTAAGAATATATTAAAATTTTTTATTTTGTTATTTCCTAATTATATGTAAAGCATTTAAAAATATTCATTTTTTTCAAAATGTTAGTTCCAAATTTTCTCCCTTACTACAGTTCCTTTGAGAAGGAAGCACTATAGTATTATATCATTATATATGAGAAGTCATACAAAACACATTTCTATATTAGTCATGTTGCAAAATAAAATGCATAAAAACAAGAAAAATAAAGCAAAAGGAAGAATGCTTCAATCTGGACTTGGAGTTCTACAACTCTCTCTTCTCTCTCTCTCTCTCTCTCTCTCTCTCTCTTCTCTGGAGGTAAATAGCATTTTTCATCATTAGCCCTCTGGAATTTTCTCAGATTATTGTCTTTTTTTTCTTTCCATGTTTTATTTAAATTATAAAGACACATATTAACATAATGTTTACTGTTCTCCTGGTTTTGCCCACTTCACCTTCCATCAGTTTATGGAAGTCTTCCCAGGGTTTTCTGAAATCATTCTGCTTGTAATCTCTTCTGGTACAATAACATGCCTAGCTCTTTTTCAGCCTCTTTCCTCCTTAACTTATTTTTCCAGCTTTGTAAAAATAATAATAGTATTATTCTCATTTTATAGATGGGAAAACTAAAACTCAGTGAGGTTTAAGTGGTCTGTTTATGATCACATACATGATGTGTCATAAGCAGAAAGACAATATAATCTCCCCTGACTCTGGATTTGATGTGATTTTTACTATGCCCTGTTGTTTCTCAAATGGGATACATTTAGAAGTGACTTCAGGAGGTCCTAAACTAATTTTACTTTATTTTAAGACAAGAGGACTCAATCATTTTGGTCTCAGGATCCTTTATATAATTTTATTCAAAGATTTTATTTTCCCAATTACATGCAATAACAATTTTCAATATAAGTTTTTGGAAATAATAAGATCCAAATTGTCTCTCTCCTTCCTCTCAAAGATGGAAAGCAATTTGGTCTGGATTATACATGTATTATCAAGCAAAACATATTTTTGTATTGGTCATCATTGTAGGAGAACACTCATATATAAACAAAACCATTAATAAACTAATGTGAAAGATGGTACACTTTGATCTGCACCTGATTCCAATAATTTTTTTTCTCTGGAGGTGGATAGCATTCATTATCAGTAAGTCCCTCAGAACCTTTCCAGATCATTTTATTGCTGAGAGTTGCTAATTCTTTCAACAGTGATCTTTGTACAATATTGATGTTCCTATGTACAGTGTTTAGAACCAAGAGATTCTCCTTATTTCACTCTGCATTACTTCATGTAGCCCTTTCCAGCTTTTTTTGAAATCATCCCGTCCATCATTTTTTATAGCACAATAGTATTCTATCACCATTATATACCATACTTTGTTCAGTGATTTCCCAGTTGATGGACGTCTCCATCATTTCTAATTGTTTGCCACAACAAAAAGAGTTGCTATAAATATTTTTGCACAAGTGGATCCTTTTCCCTTTTTTTATTATCTCTTTGGGACATAGGACCAGGAGCGGTATTATAGGATCAAAGTGTTTTTTAGTAGTTTTTTAGCCTCTTGGGCATAGTTCCAAATTGTCTTCCAGAATGGTTGGATCAGTTTATAACTCCCACCAAGGATGCTTTAAGTGTGCTAATTTTTGCCATATCCCCTCCAACATTCATCATTTTCCTTTCTGTCCCTGTGTACACTTAAAGTTATTAAGGATACGCTTGAGCACCAAAAAACTTTTGTTGATGCAGTTTATGTCTGTTGATATTTACCATGTTAGAAAAGAAAACATTTTTAGTGTTATGAAAATAATTTTGACCTCACAGCCCCTGATAAGACCTAAGGTACTTCTGGGAGTCTCTGAACCATTCTTCGAGAACAACTGTTTTAATAGATTTTCCTAATGGAACTTTATCTGTAGCTATCTTCTTACTACCTAATTTCCTCACCAACTAAGGAAACCATTCTATTTCCTTTTTTTATGCCCGAAACCATTATTGATCACAACAATGCACTGCACTTAGTAGGCACTTCTTAAATTGATTTAATTTAATATATGTGGGATTTGGCTTTCTGATATTAAGGCTGATTTTAATGTAGTAATCTGAAACTGCTTTAGGGTTGTGGTCTAATACTTTGACTAATCTATTTACATTACAGTTTGATGACTGCAAGATTACAGTTTCATGTCTTATAATATATTGAAAGACCAAGAACAACTTCCTTAAATATGTTCTTTTTTCCCCTGCTCACCTTCTCTGTCCCCTTCTCTCCAAAGGCACACATGGTAAATATGAGTAGATGAATTTGAATCCAAGTCTTCCTGTCTAAACATTATTTATCTGCATATTCATTCATGACATTCTAATTGATTCATGGTTTCAGTGAAAATTTTTGTGTTGATGAATTTGAGCTACAATCCAGGCATGATTATTCATCTGATCTTATTGTTGAGGGGTTTAAATTGTGCCTTACCCTTCCTGATTCCATTTGAGGTTTTTAGGCTGGTCATTGGAGTGGCTGGTCATTTTCTTCTCTGGCTTATTTAACAGATGAGGAAAATGAGTAGCTAGTAAATGAGGTTGGATTTGAACTTATGAAAATAAATCTTCCTGATTCTAAGCTCAGTGCTCCATTCACTATGCGACCTAGCTGCCCACTCTTCTGATCTATCTTCTTGTAGATCATCTGTATTACAGTTGGGACAAAATAATATTTGGAATGTTTCTTCTTAAATATAACTATGTTTTATTTTTGTTCTGTAACTTCCATTGTTCCAACTGTATAGGTTTTACCTCATCAGTGCTTTCACATTCCCCTATCCCTAGTTAGTAGTTATTGTTGTTTTTATCTTATATATTTCATTCCATCCCCATCCCAAACACACATTTTCTGCTCTTCCTGAATGCTACCAAAATTAAGAACTATCTTTTTGCCCAGACTATTGTAGTAACCTCCAAAATGGTCTTATTTAAATTTTTTGCTTTGTTTTTAAAACTAGATCTCCTTATCTCAACCAGCTTAGAAGTGGCTACTCACAGACTCAATCCCAATGCTGATCAGTTCCAAAGCTTTAACTTGCTCTATTTTTCTGACCTGGCATGTTCACCCTTCCTTAGGTAACCCAACTTCTCTTCCCACCACAACCTCCCCCTCAGAGGTACCATGTTGGTGCTGGACTTGTTAAGGAGACCCACTTGGCTTTAGCCCTACCATGTCTTTGAACTCCCAAACCCAAGGAATCCTCGAGCCTCAAGTTCCCTGAGATTCAGGAGTTACAGGCATGTGTCACCATCAGCAACTTCTCTTGCCATCCTAATCTAGTCTTTGCTCTAGTCCTTTGATTTTGCATCTGGAGATTGTCATTCTGAGTCAGGAGTAGTACCTGCTAGAGCTGCAACCAACCAATATGCTAAATCCCTTTGTGACTCTCCAAAGTAAATATAGTCAGAGGGAGAAAAGAGAGATTAGTTCAGCACACAAAACTGTAATGTGCACTCTAAAATACACACAAATAAACCACAAATCTCACCTACTCATGGAAATTTCATTTTGGTTAAATAGTGTGTGTTAAGGAGATTTTATATAGACATAAAATCACTCTTAAGCCCTTTCACATTTGCCTTCTAGCATCTCATTACCATCTGTTACTCATTTTTAAAAATTTAAACCCTTACTTTCTGTCTTGGTAACAACTCTTAGACAGAAGGGCAAGGAATAGGCAAATGTGGTTAGGTGACTTGCCCAGTGCCACACAGCTAGGAAATCTCTAAAGCCAGATTTGAGTCTAGATCCTCTCAATTGCACTTGAGCCACTTATCCACTCTCATCTATTACTTCTTTAAGTGGTTTTCTTGCCTCACTCTCTACATCCAAATCTATTCCCAATGGTTACGTTTTCCTTATACGTATATGACCTATTCCCTCTCTTCCCTCAATTCTGGGGTCTCTTATTTTAACTCCAAGATTTTTTTGAGGATAATCATTTGTAATCACAGCTTATGTATAAATCACAAATAAACTAAAAAAAAACATTAATGAAGGCAGAATGCCAGGGGAATTTGACAGAATACAAATAAACAATCTATTACTTTTCCCACTAGATCCTATAAGAAACTGCACCAATTTTGGTTAGTGTAGCAGGTGGAAGGAGGCTAGTGTTCATTTGTTTTCCTGTGAGTTGCCTTGTTGTTGTTTCAGGGTTGTCAGGTTCTTCTGAGATTTGGGTTCAGGAATTTCACTGACTATACCCATGTGGTCACTCTTCGTCCTGCTTAGTGCAGACATTGGCCGTCTTCCCATCATGAAGTTGGCTCGTTGGCTTTATGAGAGGTGTTCCCTTCCTCCTTCCCCTCCCCTCTATCCTGCACCGACCCCCACCAAGAATGTTTTGTTTTCACAGTTTTCTTCTTCAAAATTAGTGCATGCTTACATTACGTTCCCCTTTACTAAGCATAAAGTTTTCAGTGTTTGGATTTTTGGGCTCTTCCTAGCTGTCGTCATTCCCTAGCTCTGGCCATTATTGGTACCAAGTCTCATGATGGCAACATGATGTGACTTGAAATAAATAAAAAGCTTGTGTCATTCCTTCACAGTTTTTCAGTGATTTCCTATTGCCCACAAATAAAACTGAAAGTCTTTAGCCTAGACAGAATTTGGTGCTACACAACCTTATGCCAGGTTTCCTTTCTATCTTTATCTCATACTATGCTCTTCCCATGTAATTAAAAAAAAACAACAACAAACCCTTATCTTTTGTGTTAGAATTTAAACAAGGCAGAAGAGCATTAAGGGCTAGACAATTGTAGTCTTGACTTGCCCAAGCTCACAAAGCTAGCTCACACTGAAGCCAGAATGAACCCATCTAGAGGTGTGGTTCTCTATCCTCTAAACCACATCGCTACCCCTTCCATAAATTTTTTTATGGAAAAGTCTATTTGAATTGGACTAATTGCTATATTCTGTAATCTTTACTCATGGTATTTCCTATTCCTAATTCTTTTTTGAAATCCCATCTTTCCATTAAAGCCTGACTCAAGTACACTTATGTAAAACCTTCCCTGAACTTCCCACTTCATAATTATCTTTACTGCCCACCAGTACCCCAGCATATCACTTTATTTACATCATCATCATCAATTTAGCTCTTATTTTGAGTTTATTTGTATATGCATCATGTAGAAATGCTAGACTTTTTCAAAAATAAGAGCTTAGGCTATGTCTTATTTAGACACCATATTTCTCTCACAGTTCTCTGCCTAAAATAATTACTTAATTAATTTTGAATTCAAATCTTGGTCTCCTGATTTCCAAGCTAATATTCTTTCTACCATGTTCTATTATTTGTATATAAATAATAATCATAATCATCACTTGCGTAGCATTTAAGTTATATAAAGCACTTTGTGTTGATCCTTACAGCAATCCTATGAAATAGGTTTTTATTGTATCTTTATTTTTTTAAATGAGGAAAGTGAGGCTAAGAGACATGTCCAAAATCATACAATAAGTGGTTATCTAATTATTATAACAATTGTCAAATTGTTATAATAATTATATATTTGAACTAAGGTGTTCTTGACTCCAGATACAGTTCTCTAGTCATGGGACCACATAGTTGCCTTAAAACCACCATTTTGGTGAGCATCACAAAGGTTGGAAATAGGAGATATATATGGATGAAAGGAGATTTAAAAAAGAAATTCTTGATGGCAAATGTAGGGTTTAGAAATGGCTTTGAAAAGCAAAAATCTGATCCTTTTCCCTCTCCTTTTGTTTGAGAAAAGGAATGGATAAGGATGCTGTGCCTTTTAGGAGATGCTCTGGTTCCACTAATATAACAGAAAGAGTGTGAGACAAAGATATCTAACATAAAGAGAAATTTAGAAACAATATTTTCCTTTTGCCCATCTTCCCCCACACCACCCCTCCCACACAAAATTCCATCTTTGAATGTTTAGCTCAAATACCATGTTTTTTGAGAAGCCTTCCTCAAACTCTACAAAAATATCATTAAAATTTCTTTGATTCACTTTCCATTTTATTTTATGTTGTAACGATTTATGTAATTGTTATGTTCCTATTCCAAGTTCTACCTCCAAATAAGGTCAGTGACCATGTCTTAGGTCATAAGTAAATGCTTAGCAGATTTCAAATTTGAAACTGGGTCCCCTGACTCTCAGGCTTATATTTTTTCTACCATGTCCAAGTATTTGTATAACAGCATCAATATCAACAATACTTGTAGTAGTCTGATCATTTGTCTACACATACAAAGGAACTTACTAGAGAAATAACATGACTTAGTAGAAAGACAAGGAGATTCTTGGAATAAATAAGGAACCAGGTTCAAATCCTACCTATGAATTATTCATTAATTGTGTGACTATCGTCTTTAACATTTCTATCTCTAAAACAAGTATAATACTTATGGTATCCAACATAGAGATATGGGAACCAAGTGGGATCATGTGTTAAATATTTTTGCAGATTCTACATATATTATACTTTATACAATTCAGTTATCATTAAATATTTTTCTAATTAAACAGCTGCTAAATATGAGTGAAATTCTTTTTTGTCTTTACAACATTTTCTTTTTTCCCAGTTTTATGTAAAAACATTAGTTTAAAACATTAACATTAGTTTTCTAAGATTTTAAATTCTAAATTCTCTCCTTTCTTCCTTTCTCCCTTTGTGAGATATTAAGCAATTTGATCTACACAATACACATGACAACAATCCACAAAGAAAATAAATTAAAAAATAATGAACGTACTTTGATCTGCATTCAGATTCCCATTAGTTCTTTCACTGGAGGTAGACAGCATTTTTCATCATAAATCCTTCAGAATTGTCTTGGATCATTGTATTGCTGAGAATAGCTAAGTCATTCATAATTGATTATTATTCAATATTGCTATTGTTCAATATTTTCCTGTGCTTAGTATTTTCCTGGTTCTGCCAAATCTGTTTGCATTGGTTCATGTAAGTCTTTCTTTTTCTGAAATCCTCCTGCTTGTCATTTCTTTTTGCATAATATTATTCCATTACAATCATATACCACATTTTCTTGAGCTGTTCTCAAATTGATAGACATCCCTATAATTTCCAATTCTTTGCCACCACAAAAAGCGCTGCTAGAAATATTTTATTATAAATATATTCTTTTTTGTTTGTCTCTTTGGAATACAGACCTTGTGATGATATTGCTGGATCAAAGGGTATGCATGGTTTTATGGCCCTTTGGGTATAGTTATGAACTATTTTTAAAAATTTAAAATAATCTGTTTAGGTACTTATTTATTAAGTAAGCTATTTCATTTGAAGGGGAAAGTATATTTGACAGCATTTTTCCTATTTATTTAGTCATCACTTTTCCTGTTTGATTTTTTATTAATTCACATTATAGTCTGAATCAAAGAGCTTAAATATTCATCCAGGAACAAGTTCCTAAAACTTTTAGATGCTAATTTTTCATAGAATTTATAAGCATGAGATAAAGAATGTATAGACTAAATATTGTGAATTTACTGAATGTTAGGAATTAGTCCTGCCTTAAGAGAAATATAACCTCGTCTAATATCTTAAAATAATTTAACTTAAAAGTTCATGTGTGCTTCAAGAAATCTGACATTTTTTTCTCTCAAACAAAATGTAAGCTTACCGTACATCTGAAGTTGGATGGAAGAAACATAGTTAAAAAAAACTTTTCAGGGATGAAGTTTGCTTTTTTATTTGGATGAATTAGCAGTTAGAAAACCAGGAGCATGTGCTTGCTGTCATTTATACTGTCAGCTTAATTTAAATATACATTTGTTTGTCTAAGCATATGTTATTTCTTTTGGAGTGATTGTTCTTCATGACCCTTTACTCTCAAAATTGTGCCTTGTATAGCACTGCCATTTTCATGTGAACTTTTCTGATTTCTATTAAAAGTGAGTATTTGTATAATATTTTTATGGGTTAAAAGTTTTTTAATTTAAGTTTTATACCCAACCTGCTTTCTAAAGAAATTGAAGTAACTTACAAAATTAGAGATATAGTGCAAGAGTTTGAAAATAAGATTTATAACCAAAATGATAAAATTTTAACAAGTGTTTTCAGCAAGAATTGAACCTGTCCTTATACTTGGCCAGTAAATTTTACTCTCTAAGTTACCTTATTGCTCAATTGAAAAAAATGTGAAATTACATCATTTTGCTTTTTTGACAATTAATATCTGATTATTTGGTATAGTGGGTAGTTTAGCACTGGGTTTGGAATCAGGAGACTCATCTTCATGAGTTCAAATTTGGTTTTAGATACTTAATAGTTATGTGACCCATGGCATGTCGCTCAATTCTGCTCCCCATCTCTAAAATGAGCTGGAGAAGGAAATGGCAAACCACTCCAGTATCTTTGGCCAAGAAAACCCCCAAAATTAGGTTTTGAAGAGTTGGACACAAGTGAAACAATTGGAGAATAAGAATTTGACAAGAAGAGTAAGAGAGGAGGGGATGATGGATCAGTTTCTGGAGAAGATAGAATAGAATAGGATCGTGTGTGCATACAGACAGACTTTTTGTGGTGAAAAGGACCACTTTGGGTGGCTAAAGGAGGAGATAGTTGGGGAAGATATCTGAGCACCATGAGATGACAGAGAGAGAGGAGAAGGGACCACTTTCATAAGGCCTCCATTTTTTTGGTGAAAGATAAGAGAATATCTTCCCTTTTCAGCATAGGGGTGCCAGAGGAAACCTTAGAAGGGATGAAAACGTTTGGAACATCTTCTGATGAGGATAAGAGCACTTTTTCTTCTTTTCCCTACTGCTAGTCTCCCCCAACTAAATCAATAAGGTAGATTTACAGAAGGGTTTCTAATATGATTCTCTTTTCAACTTATTGCCTCTCAGGGAGATTGTACTTTCTTGAAAAATTAATTTCCTAAAGCAATTAGTATTTTTCTTCTGTTGGGGTAGCACCTTACTCAAAGATTGCTTATGAATTTGTATTTATGTATAATTATGAGAAAATATTTTTTTCCATTTTTTCAACAAATTCATTTTCTAACTGCCATTTTATTCCAGATGGGTTTAAGAAAACAACAATCTTTTGATAAGGAAGAAAATGGAAAATAGAGATCATGAAAATTATATTCCCTATAGCAGCTATTCTCAGAGTATAGTCTGGGACCCACAGTGGGGATTCCTTGTGGTACTTCCAGAGGGTCTACAAGTTCAAAATTATTTTCATAATAATACTAATAGTTCTAATTTCTAATGCTTTAATATTCATGTTGATATATTAACATAACAATAAAGTTTTTATTTAATATTGAAAAAAGGAGGCAGCTAAGCAGCTCAAATGAGAAAAGTGTTGAACTTGGAGTCAAGAGGACCAGAGTTCAAATTGAGCCTCAGACATCCTAACTGTGACCAGGGCAAATAATTAAACTCTCATTTCATAATAAAAAGGATTCACTAGAGGAGGAAATGGCAAACCATTTTAGTATCCTTGTCAAGAAAACACTATGATTAGTTATGATCCATGGGGCTATGAAGAGTTGGACATGATTGAACAAACAACGATGGTAAAAATGGACAGCTAGGTCACATAGCGGATAGGATGCTGGACCTGGAGTTAGGAAGAAATCTTCCTGAGTTCAAATCTGAACTCACATACTTATTTGGTGTGTGACCATGGGGCAAATCACTGCATCCTGTTTCCTTCAGTTTCCTCATCTGTAAAATGAGATATAGAAGCCACTGGAAAATTACTCCAGTATCTTTACCAATAAAACCCCAAAATAGGGTCATGAAGAGTCAATACACAACTGAAAAATAAACATCAATAAAATTGAAATTGCAATAGATAAGAGTCCATTTAAAAAAAAAAAAGCTTTAGGGTTGAGAGTTCTTAATAATTTTTAAGAACATCAGGTTTGCCCCAAGTCTACAAGTACACTTGATAAATCACTTACCTCCAATTGTCTAACATTTGCTGTTTTTCTGATTCTAAGTTAGAACTTAAAAAAAAATGACTATTATTAGGCACTTTGGCCTAGGCAGCTAATCAGTCAATTCCAGAACTGGTATGGTATCCTCGCCCACAGGAGGCACTTAATAAATATTTTTTGATTCTTACTGACTGGGTTACTTGGCAATCCCTAAAATATACTCTCTTTTTCCTACCCCTACTCTTCAAATTCCCTTCAAGGCTTACTTCTATCGTTAGTTTCATGTCGTGGCTTTTTCTGTTTCTTTCCCTCTCTGCCCCTACCTTGTTGTCCAACCCAGTCATTTGGGTTTATTTGATATCTAGGCTGTATTTCTTTCTTGCCACTTCCTGCTTCCATTGTAAGCTCCTCAAGGGTAGGAACTGACTCATTTTCTTATTTTTTTTCCTGGCCATCCGTCACAATATTCAGCTGATGATATAGGAGCTTAATTGTTGATTGATGTCACTAAACTGGCGAGCTAGGTCAGCATTTTGGTTCTGTAGGAAGTGCTTCCCCTCTTTTATGGTGGTTTCCTACCTATCCTGAAGAGACCCCAACAAACCTTCTTCCAAGAGGGCTACAAATGACTTATGCCATTTCCTTAATTTAATAGTTGGATCTGAACTTGTCTTGATTCATCTGCATGAAGAGAAAATTGAGGCTAGCAGGGAAGGAACATAGGAGAAGACCTTTAGCTGGTTCTGTCCCGACTTGCCATTGTTGAAGGACATCCTTTGAGCTAATTTCAGACCCATAAAAAAATCTATTTAGTGATTAGTAACCAGCAGATAAGAGCAGAAAGCCCAAGTGAATAAAGGCCATAAATACCAAAGTCCTTGGGATAACAGCCTGTAAAACTGTCAGAAAGCTTTGCTTAAGTGACAAAAGATAGCCTCTGGTAACAAGAAGTGTGAGCCCAGCAGGCACTATTCCATATTCATAGATGTAAGCCCCAATTTAGCCTTCTCGAAGAGCTTTTTAATTTTTTTGCAAGCAGTACCTGTCTCCTTTATTTTTTAGTGACAAAAAATATTTCGAATTTTTGTGCATCAGTAGCTTCTATAACTAATGTCTATTTAAAAGTAGATTTTCTTTACAAAATATGACTGATTAGCATGTGGAGTTTATCCTAATTTAAATCTCCTTGTTGGCTGAGATTTTTTAAATCATAATTAACTCTAATATGTATACAAGTAGAAGTACCTAGCATTGCCTTTATTAATATAGAAACAGGCAGGTTTCCCCATGCAGGTATTTATTACATATGTCAACAAGAATTAGATCATTGGAATAAAATGCCTTTATTTAAAATTAAAGCATAAAACTTCTAACTGTAAAATTTCCCCCCAAGGCTTTTTTTTTGTTTGTTTGTAAAAGTGTTCTTAGTTTTGCACCTTTAATAAAATTTAAACAGTAGTAAGAAGATTAGCATATGGCCACTGTCCAAAATTGAGATGCAAATTAATGAATCCCTCCAAATTTTGAAGAAGGATTCTGGAAGAAATCTAGGTGATATAAAAATGTATTGATTTTTAAAAATACATAAACAAAAGTTTTACAGAATTTTTATTATAAATGGAACCTATTGTATTGTTGCTACAAAAAACTGAAGATTAGTAAAAAGATCCTTGCATTGACAACTTATAATTTAGATGTGTTTTCAGGATTAGGAAAATTAAAGACATTAGTGCCAAGGGTGGTCTTTGTTTTGTGTTCAAATTAAGTAAATTAATTTGTAATTTTGTAAAATTTATATTTTAGTGATTTTCTTAATTTAAAAATATGAATTTTTACTTTTGAATATTGGGGCTTTAAAGAAAAAAACCCTTTTAATATCAAATGGCAAAGTAAAGGTATTCCAGGAGAGCACAGGAGTAAAGTATTAACTCTTGAGGTTGGAAAATTATATCTATTGATGGCTATTTGCTTTTCAATTTCCCAACTGTGAGAACTGGAGGTGTCATTCACTTGAAGAGAGCAGATGTTAAAGGCCCTTGCCCCCCACCATCTAATCCCAAACACTCTTGAAGAAGAGAAACATTCTGTTACCCAAATAGGCATCTTTTTGATTGTGAGAAAAAGGGGTAAAAGGCTATAAATCTGCCTTCTCATTATGAAGGGCAACAATGGATTGATTTATGGAGAAAAGCAACTGTTGGGCTCATATAAGATTGAGAGCATGAAAATGCAGGTTTGTTTCAAACCTTGCAAGCATGACTTTTAAAAAATAAATTATTATTCTTAATGGAAATCTAAATATTTATTATAGGGAATATGAGATTTTAAAAATAGTACATCCTATAGGTTAAAATTGAGGGCAGGTCACCGTGTCATCCTCTGATATTTAAAAGCATGTTAAGCTTTTGACATTTTCTTCTTTAGGTTTTTGTTCACTTTTGGGGGGTATGAAAGGGAGGCTTAACTCCCCCTGCCCCCAAGAGTTTCATATTTTACATAGTGAGAATGGAGGTAGATGATAAGTCTAGGAAGCTAATATTTTTAGGAGTCATTTTCTACAGAATAGCCCATTTAAACTAGGCCCCCCATTTAATGTGTGGTTTTCAATGGTCCCTGATTAAAATGAGCACTGTAAAAAGAAGGGAAACCCACCAAAGAGCAACCAATGAAGAGCATTTTCACTTTGGAAAGAGTAGCACCTTACATTTGCTTTTAAATTAGGTTTGATTTGAATCCATTATTTGGTGCTCAGATTCTGCTAAAAGGAATAACCTGGATATTAAACTCTTGATTGCAGGGATAAAGAATGAAATTCAAGACCTAGCCAAATTTGAGCAATATTCACTCTTAACTGGTCCAAGCCTATATTTTTCAAACCAAATATCAGGACGATAAAGACAATCTTTTTGCAGGTTCTCATTAAAATTATGACTGCAGTGATTTGGATAATCTTTTAAAGTTTCTTCTAATTCCATTTGGCTTTTCTATATACATATCTATATATTTATTTATCTGTATGTGAGCATATTTTATATATCTTTTCTCTAGGCGTAGATTCATATTTGTGTTCCTTGCGCATCTATCACCTAGGATTTGAAGTCTTTACGATGCAATGCTTGAGTAGATAGGAAGAGCACAATTTTGTCACTGACTTGGAGAATCATCGTAATACAAGAGGACAATATATATAACGCTTACATGTACTATAAGATTTTTAGATTATTTTAGTTAAGGAAATTTTGCTTTGTGAAGAAGTGATCTGTTGTCATTGACAATACTTTTTATATAAATTATTGGAAACATATTTATTAAGCATTTACTATGTACCAGGCTCTATTCTAGGGATGCCATTAGGAGCAAAATGAAAGACATCCCTGCCCTCAGAGCACTTATATCTTAATAAGAGCAGATAAACAATAAAAGGAGCTAAAAATGCGGAGAATTGGGGGAGGGAGTGAAGGGGTTAGAGAAGACTGAAAACTGACTGACCTTGCCTTGCTACTGACCAGAAATGGATTGAAGGATACTATAGAATGTTAAAAGGCAGAAGAAATGCTGACACTAATCATCTGACTATGTTCTGCAGACTTTTTAGTAAATTTTGGCCACTTAAATGATGATTTCCCAACCAATTTCTTTCTCTGTAAAGGAGAAATCTAATTGCAGGTAATATGATTTTTAGTTATCAGTTTAAGAAGTGTTTGAGAACTATGCATGTTAGGAATGCAGATCATCTGGAGTTATTTTGGGCTCTGCACTGTATACCAGAGGGTTATTTCACAAGCTACTGAATAGCAGTCATCATGACAACAGAACGCATTACTTCTGATAACTGGAGTGTTGTTTGGATGTGAGGGGAAACAGCTCTAGTGACGGTTCATTCCTGGTATGATAGCATCAAGGAACATATAGATTTTCTTTTAGTTCTGTTCCAGGAGGTATTGCAGCTATAACTTCTTTACTAGGTACCCTTGCTTTCTGTCTCCCACCCTCTACCCACTATTTAAAAAACAAAACAAAACAAAAAACATAGCCATAAGTATAAAGAAAATATATGAATGATAAAATATGACTGCCTAGAAGATACTAAGATGATAGCTTCAGAGTCTTAGAGATCATCTTGTTTAATACTTTCATTTCATATATGGAGGAACTGAGGTCCAAAGACATAAAAATTAATTTCATGAAGTCATACAAATGTCAAGTGTCAGTTAGGATTTGAACCCACGGTCTGATTCCTAATTCTATATGGTCCATAACATCTTCTGTATGTAAGAGCCACTCCCCCCAGAGAATAAATATAATTCAAAGGAAAAACTACAAACTACTAATGATAATATGAAATATTAGATCAAATTACTACTAGAAAAAGCAGCATAATTTTTAAAACTCTGAGGTTCCGTTTCCCATCAAATTGGAAAAAATGACAAAAGATAGGCAGTAGTAGTCTTTCAGAGGGACTGTGAAACTATAGTCATGTCAATATTGATGGAACTCTGAATTCATCCAAACTAAGGCCATTTAGGTTATGTTTAGGGGGACCCAAAGGGTCCCCTACTAGACTTGTACCCCAAGACATAAATGCTTTTCACCTTTTTTCTCTATGAAGAAGTCAAAAGACCCATTGCTTAGGGAATGGCCAAAGAAATTGTCATGTGGTGATGTAATGGATTATTACTGTGTCACAGGAAATGATTATGAAGTCAGAGAAGCCTGGGAAGATTTTTGTGAATTGATTCAACATAAAATATTGAATTTATGAATATTGTAATGTGTGTGTGGTCTCTCCCATTAGTTTGTAAGCTCCTTGAAGGCAGGGACTGTCTTTTTGTCTTTTTTTGGGCTTAACACAGGGTCTGACACATAACATGTGCTTAATAAATATTTTTTTGTAACTTGAAATAAGCAGAATTAGGAAAACCTTACAGGCAAAAATTTCTGAAATTTACTTCATACAAATAAAAAGAAAAAGATAACTTGGAATGTTATTTAATTATAGTATAATGATTAAATTAAGCAATCTCTACACCTTTCAGCATGCTTTTGCCTTTACCTTGACTCAGTTAAGCTTTAGCTTCAACATTTTTTTTTGTGTGGTATGCCTATTAGTTTGATTTGATTAGGATCACATCCTTTTATTGCTATTAATTTCCATATTCTTTTATTTAGTCACTTAATCTCTGATTATCTCAGTTTCCTCCTCTATAAAATAGAGATAATAACAACATGTACCTCTGAGATTTACTGTGAGGATTAAATGACTGTAAAGAGCTTAGCATAGTGTCTGGCATATCACAAGCATTATATACATATTAGCTATTATTATTCTTCCAATATATTTTATAGTTGTTTTAAGTGGAATTTTTTCATAATATCTTTTTTATTTTTGGTTAGAATATAGATTCCTAATAATTTTTATGGATTTATTTTACATTTTTCTCCGTTTTCCCCCCTTATTTGAATAACAGGTTGATATTTCCCACAAAAAGAGATGAGTAGAATGGCTTTTGTCCATTTTTTGAGTATATTTTTTGTAACATAGGCATTCCCTTGTAAATCTTTTTGGTAATTCATTGACTGCTTTTCCTTCTTCCCCTCCAAGAAATAGAGTTGTTCTAAATATCTTTCTTGTCTTGTTCATTTGGTTATTTTTATTATTTGTAAGCCATAAGTTTCCTTCTGAAACTCATATTTGTTATATAATTATATAGTCTGATGATTTTTTATACATTTACATTATTTTTTAATTTGAGCAATTTGAGTTTTTAATTTGGGCAACTTGATTTTCTTCTCATTCTTGATCAGATTCACTATGATTTAATGCAATGTTTTTTCCCCCAGTATGTACTTTTGAAAGTCGCACTCACACCAGCTTTGAAACCATAAGATGTGTATTATATGCCTCAAAATATGTCAAAAGCGTGGTTATCTCCTGGGGCAGATGGGAAATACCCACCAAATGTTTGTTTTGGTATTCAGTCAAATATCACTGTTAATACTAAAGGCGCCAAATCAATGTTGATTAAAACTACTGGAAATGGGAAAACTCGAATGACTGTGATGCGTGCAGCCACAGCTGATGGGAGAACACTGATTCCTTATGTAATTTTAAGGAAAAGTTACCATCAGGAGTGATCTTTTGTGTGCAGGAAAAGGGATGCATGAATGAAGAACGTGTGTTAGATTGGTTGAATGTGGTCTGGTAGACTCCGGGTGCATTACTTCCTTAGAGAGGAATGCTCCTACTCGAAGGTTCAGGGATCACCTGACTGAAAATGTGAAGAAGAGAATTGCTGAAATCTACATGGACCTCGTTGTTATTCCTGGAGGAATGATGTCACCATGACAAGTGTTAGATGTCGTCCTTTAATAAGCCATTCAAAGATCATTTGAGGAAAGAATATAAGGAATAGATGTTGGCTGAAAAACATGAATTTACTCCAATCAGGAAAATAAAGAAACTGTGGATCACTGTATTAGGGAACTGGATCAAAACCACCTGGGACAAAATCTCTGCTGAGTCCATTGTGCTTGGCTTTTTAAAAATGTTGTATATCAAACAATATGGATGGTAGTGAAAATGGTGTTTTGTGGGAAGAAGAGGGTGACAGTGATGACTCGAATGATGTTTCCACTTCGAAAGATGAGGAAATAGAAGAGGAAGGAGAACATGATTAAATATTAGAAGATAGTTTCTCACAAATATCTATAATGGTAATACATATTTAATAAAAGTGTTAGCATTAAAATTTCTTTAACTTGTTTTCAGGACCTTAAAAAAACTTCCACTATAAAGTGTCTGCATTTTTCCAGAGTTAAGAAAAATTTTTAATTTAAAAGGAGAAAATAAAATGGATGTTTCCTCTTTCTGAGTTACCTTCAAAATACTTGCAATTGCACTATATTCAGGACTGTATTATATTCAGGCTAATATGGTAATTTCAATTTGAAAAACATCAGTTAGCCTGGTTTTTGAGTTCCAAAATTCTTTATTTTTAGTTTATTTATTTGAGTTTATCTAATTTTTAAGATTCCTCCTTTTCACTTGTTTGGGTGCCACTAATTTATTTAATTTCTCATCTTTCAAATTACATGTTAAGTTCTTTGGTCCTATATTTTTCTATTTATCTAAAGTTATAGAGAAACACATTTTCCCTTAAGTTTTGGTGTGCTATTTCATTTTTATCATTATCGTTATTGTTACTTTTTTGTTTCTCTGTTTTGTTCTTATTCAAGATCTTGTTACTTAAGCTCCCTTTAGGTTTCCTTTTTTTTTGTTATTTGGTTTTTTTATATATTCACTACTAATTTTATTGCATTATTTTCCATATGATTCTTTTATGTCTAGGCCACATGATCCATTTTTATAAGAGAAGCTGGGATTCTGAGAAATATGTAAATACTTTGAGATTACCATGCAGAAGTTGCCTTAGGTTGGTCAAATCTAATTTATACTATACTTCACTCATCTTTGCATTTTATGTCTTCTTCCACCTCTGCAAGAGGAAAATGAAAATCTCTCCCTAGTTTTCGTTAATCAATTTCTCTTTGAGTTAGGAATTGAATTCATCCACATCTAAAGTCATACTTATCAAACTTTTTTCTTCTATCAACTATGTAAAAATATCACAGAAAAGAATTTGAAGGCACTTTAAATTGTTACCCCAACTTTGTTAATCATCTTTGCTGGATTTGTTCTTTTGGATAGTTTAAATTAAAAAAAAAAGTAATGAAATCTATGCAATTACTTATGAACGTACCATATTGCAGTGCTTAATAAAATATCCACATCTTTAATAATGATGAAAACTGATACAAAAATCAATTCAGATATGCTAAAAATTAGGGTACCACATTCCTCACAATATTCCCATCCCTGAACTAGATTAATTTGCTGCCCTTTCTGGATATTCTGTAAAGAAGGGAAAGTTTACAAATTTAGGCATTAAATGCCTATCCATTTTCATTGTAGGAGTTAGACTTCCTTTTTCCTAATGAAATAATAATTGTTGTCCAATCATTTTAATCAGGTTCAATGCTTTATAGTGCTATTTGAGGTATTCTTGACAAAGATACTGGAGTTGTTTTCTTCTCTAGCTTATTTTATAGATGAGGAAACTGAGGCAAACCAGGTGAAATGACCTGTCTAGGATCCTATAGCCTCATAAGTGTCTCAGACTTTATGTGGACCCACAAAGAAGAGTCTTCTTGTCTCTGAGTCTGGCACTCTATCCACTGTGCCACTATCTCATTTATGTACCTGTTTTCAGATATGAAATGGGTTTCCTCACATCTTTACTATTGTTATGAGGTTATAAATATTTTTAAGAGATAGACATGGAGCATGAAATTTCATAGGTATAGGCAACTTCCAGGTAAAGAAACTCCTTGGAGAAGTTTCAGGTCAGCATCATCTCTGCAACTCAGAATATTGCCTGGAGTGGTATTCTCAAACTTTTTGGTATTAATTGTCCTTTATGTACCTAAACATTATTCAGGGACCCTTTATACTCTTAAAAATTATTTAAAACCCCAAAGAGTTTTTGTTTATTTGAATCCTATTTATACTGACTATATTAAAAATAAAAACTGATAAAATTTTAAAATTTAATTTATAATAATAAAACTCATTATATTAACATAAATTATATTTTTGTGTAAAAGTCATATTTTCCAAAATAAAAAAAAATTAGTAAGAAAAGTAGCATTGCTTTAAATATTTTGTAGATCTCTTTAATGTCTAATTTAATGAATGGTAGCTAGACTCTCATCTGCTTTTGAATTCAATTTATTCCAAATATATGAAGAAAATCTGGCCTCATGCATACATGTAGTTAGAAAAAGGAGCATTTTAAGAGGCAAATAATGGCTTAGTATTATTATGAAAATGTTTTTGATCTCATAGACTCCCTGAAAGGGTCCCAGAAACTCCTAAATATTCTTGGGTCACACTTTGGAAACCACTGGTATAGAGAATTAAGAAGTTATGAGATTATTCCAGATTTACAAAGCTAGCCAGTGCATTGTAACCTGCTTTAATATAAACATTTTCATCCCTATTTTATAAGTGAAGACTTTTGTATACAATAGACATTTAATAATTGCTTATTGATTTGAAATGAATTAAATGATGAGTTGATTCTGAGAGAAGAGAACTTTACCTAGGGCAGCTATATTGTTATGACAGCTCCAAGACTGTCTTTTTAAGTGTGTTTGGTGACTGCAAGGGAGAAAATAATCTGTGTCCTATTTCAAGCTTTGGTAAGCTCTTTATAACTCATTGTTTCTATTTCACATATCAAGTCTGTTCCTAAATTTTGTAAGTAAAATCATGTCTTGAAAAACTCTCTGTTCAAAGAAAGCACAAACTTCCTTAAAGCAAAGAACACTTCGGTAGAGGGAACAACCAGCTCTTTTAATAGAAGTATAAATCCATAACCCTTGTTTTGCTTAAATTTGCTTAAATTGTGTTTTGCACAATTGTTTGAAAATTTTTAATTACATATATTGGTAGAGTTGCAATTTGGCACGTTCATTGTGCTCCAGTTACTACTGGTTATTATTTATCATGCCTTGGATTAAGCTGATTAATGTAAAAGCCCCAGCATGTCATTGTTTGGGATTCTTTTAGTAAATAGTTATTGATAATGATAATAATAACCCTGTTCTGTCAAGGCACATTCTAGTACATTATTGCTGGAATTTACCATTTGAGTCGGGTTGTGGTTTGAAGTTAAAATGATTGTCATTCCATAGCCACAATCTTCCCAGTACTTCTGGTGGATTATTGCTGGACTGTGGTCTAAAGCTAAATGTTCATGATTCCATAACTGTGACGCTACCTAATACTCTCTTGTCTCAAGGTTCAACTGGTTGCAGAGATGATGTGTCTTAAGGGATGTAGGAGGCATAGTAGGAGGTAAAATGTAGAGCAGATAGAAGCTTGCCAGACCCTGGCTTGAGGGAAGGAACAAAGAATAGACTAAGTTCATGGTTTGAGAGTTGGTTGGTTTTTGTCCTTTGGACTTGAAGAGGACCAAAATGATACCACTATGTTGAAGCCAATGTACAGAGGCTAATCAGACCAAAATGAGCTCTGAAGTCTCGTCTGAACTGAGATGGAGATGCTTCTAAATTTGTGGTTCTCATATTTCTTTTTAGCTACTGCCATCCTGCTTTTCTCACAGAACGCAGCACCTTCTTTAATTGAGGTGCACCATGTTGGATATTCCCATGCTGGTGTCTTTCAGGTCTCATAGTCTATACTAAAGTTCTTCAGAAAGTCTGTTAGTCTCCTTGTATCTCTTCTTCCGATCTTCAGATGAGTGCTTGCCTTGTGTCAATTCTCTGTAAAATAGTCCTTTAAGCAAATATATGTTTGACATTTGAACAAGTGGCCAACTTATTGGAGTTGTGCTCTTTGCAGCAGAGTTTGAATGTTTGAAAGTTCCACTCAAGAAAGGACCTTATCTTGTCCAGATGAACTTCAAAATCTTACTAAGACAAATGGAGGCATGTTTCGTTCTTGTCTGTGGAACTGAGATGAGAGGTTAAATGACTTGCCCCAGGTTACATAGCTAATATATATTATAGACAGGACTTGAACTCAGATCTTTCTGGCCTCAACTTCATCTATGTGAGGATGTAACTATTTCTGATAAGTTTTTGCTGAATTCATCCTAGAAAGTATTTTTTCCCTGACCCCCTGTCCAACAAAATCATACCTTACTATGTTGATGCTCTATGTTAATGTGCTTTTGTTTTCCAAAAAAAGAAAAACATTTTTGAAAAAAATTTGAAAAAATGTTTCCCCATCACACAAAGTAGGCAATATCAGTATTATCAATTTTATATATGAGAATTTTAAAATAATTTTCTCATTGGAAGAGCTGAAGGTGGATTTGAACCTGCTTTTAAGTTATGCCTTCCTGTTTTTTCCTGTTTTTTTGGGGGGGGTCAGCAAGGATTAATGTAAATATAAATACCACTGGCTTTTTAGTTACAGGATCTGGTTTTCAATTTTGAATCTGCTACATTATGAATTCACTTAATCACTTTGTGAGCCTCAGTTTTTTTTTTATCTGTTAAAAAGAAGAGGTTGAAATAGATAATCTCTTTTCCAACTCTAAGTCTTTTTATGAGCCTAGGACCCTGGATCCCCCAACTCTGACATTTCTTTACCTCTGCTTGCCTCATTTTCCCAACTTTATAATATGACAATACTGTTTTTCCATCAAACCTACTGATATAGAACTGTGTCCATGAGTTGTTTTTTGGTTTTATTTTTGTTTTAAATACTTTGGTTGATGCATTGTAATTATATGTGATCATAATCTATCAGTGAATGAGAAATGTCTATCAAGAAAACATTTTTAAATGCACAAAAGAATGAAACAAGCAAAAAGAATAATTTATATTATAAAATCAATACTATGAAAAGGAACAATTTTGAGGATCTTTATAAACTAGTTAGGAATGAAATATTCAGAAGTAGAGCAATGCATCTAACTACAGTGAAAATCAAACAACTGAAAGCAGTAACCTATGGACCTACTGTCACTATTCATGATTATAGTGGACCAAGGATGAGGCACTCTATCCATTACAAAGAAGGGATGGAGTGAGAGTAGAGAATGTTATGTTGTTATTTGAAGAATTTTGTTTGACTATGTCCATTATGCTAAAAGAGATTTGTTTTCCTTTCCCCCCTCTTCCCCAATTGAAGAGAAGGTAAAAAAGATTTCTGTTAAGTTTTTAAAAAATAGAGAAGTTGGGGAACTATTGATCAGAAATTAGTGAACTTTCAAGTGGCTTGTCCAGGGCCATACAGGTAGGGAATATCTTAAGGCTTGATTTGACCCAGGACCTCCCATCTCTAGATCTGGCTCTCTATCCACTGAACCACTGAGCTGCCCCAGGATACTCTTCTTTAAAAAAAAACAAACAAATAGACCATACTTGATTTTATATCAAATCCTTGTTCTTTATTTATTGAAATGTTTGTGTTTTTTTGATGATTAAGTCCATAATTGGAAAAAATAAGTTAAAAGAATAATAATAGACTAAGTGATGCATGTTTTAAAAGGTAAAGGTATTGTAGTGTTTCAATTCTTACTCTATTGTTAGAAGGTCTCATTTGCTTTGGTGGGGCTCCATGTTTTTTCTTATGTGTTTAGCTTCCTGCCAGGCAGTTGAGATGGTGTTAGAGGTTTTGTGTTGATAGTAAGTGTGATAGAAGCCAATAAAGCAACCCAGCTGGTATGTTAAGCTACTGTTGTCCAGATAAGTATTTGGTAAGAAATCAGAATTAAAAAAAAAATACATTCCCCCTCATATTGGCCAACACTTCCTCTAAGAAACCTAACAATTATCCATTTCCCCTGAGGAGGGAGCCAAGCCAGTAAAGGATACAGAGTCAAAAAATAAATGGGAAATTTTGGAAATTGCGATAACTCAGGTGTTGCTTTTGAGCAATATATATTCCTTCCTTTCCCCCTTTCCTTCCCATCCCCCCTGTTTCTGATATACTCTGTGTTTCTAACTGAAGCAAATCTATTTCCTTTCTTTCACTAAGGTATGAGTAGGAATATCCATCTCCTAGTCAATTCAGTATCATAGAGATTTTTTTCCCTGCATTTATTTGTTTCTAATATATTGAAAAGACCCTTCTTATCCAAATGATGTAATTAATGTTTGCAAGCTAACAAAATTAATTTACATATTAATAATCACTAAGGGTCCTTGAGTTCCAAAATTGTCACATTCTGTGTTCTAGCTGCTGATAGTGGTTGGTTGCTTGTTGCTCATCACTGCTATTTTTTTTCCCCTATTGAAACATGGTTTAGTAGATAGCCCACTGGACTTAGAGTCAGGAAAATTTGGGTTCAAATCCTTCTTTCCCTAGATATTAAACTGGATGACCTTAGGCAAATAACTTGATTTCTTTGTGCCTCAGTGTCCTCAGTGAGGAAGTTGGGTTTGATTATCTCTCTGGTCCCTTTTGGCTCTAAATCTATGATCCAATTCTATGTATGTGTTCTCCATATTTGTCAATGTCAATGACATTTTAATAAACATCAATAACTTGTTTCGTTTGAATAGTATAATTAATAGCCTATTTTGTCCCAACTTTAAATACTATCTTTTAGTTTGGTACTTGTGTAGACATTGATGCTTAAAAGACAGATGATATATATATATATGTGTGTGTGTGTGTGTGTGTGTGTGTGTGTGTGTGTGTGTGTGTGTATAAACATAAGGAGTCAGACTAATATAATATAAACTTTTTCCGTTACTGTAAATGTCACTCTCAGCTTTTGAGTTGGATTAAATTGGAATGGACTCTATTGGAAAGATAACTTTCTAACACAGTTTAAATGAAAACCCAATAGTTTGGTAGCACAAGGAATTATTTCGATTCATGGTTTCCTGGTTATCAAAACCATACCTTCCCAGACACTTTTCATGGAGGAAAAGTAGGAACTTGGAAAGCAAAAGATCAAAACTGGATGTAGGGATGGATGGTTTGTAGCCAGTTCTTACTAATGTCATTCAGTTCACTAATAACACAGTCAGCTTGTATTATATTGTAAGGGTTCCATTTTTACTGCTATAAAGATACTACTGTATTTAGAAACAAGTTCCTCTTTTATGGAAGACAAGAATTGCATAAATTTATGTGGTCAAGGTTACAAGTCCTTTTTTTTTAAATTAAAGGAAAACTCACCTTCTATTTGTTGGAGTATTTATGTTTTCTTGGTTTGATTTCTGTAATACTCCCCTTCCCCCATTGATGGATCAGTAAATGAAAAAAAGAATCTCTCTCTCTCTCCCTCTCTCTCTCTCTCTGTTTTAGCCGTATAATACAGTGATTCCTAAAGCTATATATATTTTTTTTGAGTGGAGGGAGAAACAACATAGACTTTTTGTGAAATATGACTTCATTTCTGAAGGATAGAAGGCTAATAAATATTGAATGCTTCACATTGGATCATCTCTTCTGCAAGTTATCATTATTGTCAGACATTTTTAGTGATCAACTCAGCTTAGTTGGAGAATGGATATTTCTTGCACAATAGTAGATCTTAATACATGTTGAATATTTAAATTGTAGGATCATGGACTTGAAAGAACATTTGGAGGCTAAGTAGTCTGAAGTAATGAACAAATTTATTAGAATGATAATTAGAATTGACAGAAAGAACTTAATAATCATATTTGGAGGATAGTAAATTCTTTTAAAAAAATATTTGAAAAATTGTAATCCATGCAAGTTTAGGGGGATCATAAAGTACTATCTCAGATTATGTTTTTTTTTTACACCAACAAATATTCTTTCTAATTCTACTCTTGACTGACTACTGAGGTATCTCATAAAGCCTCTGGTAAGCACTTTAGAAAAGAGAACACAATATGCTTTCTTTCATGTAGTCTGTTAATAGATATCTGCTATAGTCTTTGTACAAGGTTCTATGTATAATGGGTGGGGTGGGGGAGCTACAAAGACATAACAGACATGATTCAAACTTTTAAAGTATTTGTTTTAATTAGAAAGAAAATAATCACCAAGGTAGTATATGTTAAGTTTAAGATTACAGTTATATATAGGAAATACTAATACAGGTCTGAAAAAGATGTTAACTGGGATGAGCAGGGAAGGTTTAAAAAAATGGAATTGTCCCTCTTATATATCTTCTCAGTGTTCCACAGAATTCTCTAAGACTATAGGTTATAGAACAGATATACCAAGGTTTTATATAACACACCTATAATCCTAACTACCAAAGGGATTAAAATTGGTGGATGACTTGAGCTCTAGAGTTCTGAGCTGTAGTAGAGTTCAAGCTGATTGGATGGCCATAACAAATCTGACAACAATATTGTGAATCACTGGGGAGTAATAGGGTTACCAGTCTGCTTAAGGAAGGAGCAAACCACGTTGGAAATGGAACAGGTCAAAGTTTCAGTGCTAGTCATCATTTTGATCTCTCTCTGTCTCTCTTGTTTGTCTGTCTCTCCCTCCCTCTCTCTCCCTCTTTCTCTCTCCCTTCCCCCTCCCTCTTTTCTGTCTGTGTGTCTGGTGTCTGTGTGTCTGTGTGTCTGTCTGTCTCTCTCTCTCTCTCTCCCCCTCCTGCCTCTCTCTCTCTCTCCCCCTCCTGTCTCTCTCTCTCTCTCTCTCTCTCTCTCTCTCTCTCTCTCTCTCTCTCTCTCTCTCTCTCTCTCTCTCTCTCTCTCTCTCTCTCTCTCTCTCTCTCTCTCTCTCTCTCCTCTCTCCTCTCTCCTCTCTCCTCTCTCTCTCTCCTCTCTCTCTCTCCATGTCTCCCTCAACTCCCCCTTCCCCTCCCTCCCCTAAAAGTGGGATTTAAAATTGTGCCTTTAACATAGACTGTTAAATAAATAAATAAATAAGTGGGTTAATTAAGTCCCGACTAAAATTCCACTTTCTACAAGAAGCTTTCTATAATACTTCTCACTTCCAGTTCCTTCTCTTTGTTATTTCCAGTTTTCTTGTATATAATTTACTTTATATATATGTGCATATATATACATTTATTTTTTTTTTTGCATGTTGTTTCCCCCATTAGACCATAAGTTCCTTGAGAGTAGAAACTATCTTTTACCTCTTTTTGTGTCTTCAATACTTAGCATAATGGCGAGCACAGTGTGGTAGGTACTTAATAAGTGTTTACTGACTGACATTCTACTCCCTATCATTAATAGAACATGGGCTTTTGAGTCGCTTGTCTGGGAGAAGCAGTGGAGATGTGGTGCCTCCATCCATGCTATCCATCTGGTCCCATCGTGACCAAAGTTATACATTGGTGAGGTTAGGGACACTGTCTTTGGCCTTGGAACAGAGTGAAACCAAATGGCTCTCATTGTGATCAAACCCATGACTTTGCCCTCATTTACCACCATGCTTTAACCCATTGAGCGGAACTAACCATTGCAAATTGATAGCGTAATAAATGTGGTCTTCAGCAGGAGATTTTAACAAGGATGAACATGAGGAACAAAATTGAAACCAGGTTTTTTTGTTGTTAATATGGACAAGTAAGTGTGTTTATACATGAGCCATGTGCCCGTTTTTCTGTGTCTCATTAAAATAACCAGGAGCATAGATAGGTATGTGCCTGTTTCTACAACCAGCTTCTCCTGGTGAACAAAGATGATAAGAAATGGTTTTTATTTAATTGCTTGTGTCCCTTGAATTTATCCATTTGTTGACTTGTTTCCTCTCATTTCTCCTCTCATTTTTGGAAGTCGGAACAACCCAGTCCAGCCAGTTCAAGTTCAAGCTCCAGCTCCAGCTTTACTCCATCTCAGTCCAGACAACAAGGTACCCAAATCATCTAAGAATGTTAAAATTTTAAATGCAGTAAAAAAGGAATGCTTTCTTGGTTCATGGCATTTCTTCTACTAATATTTCATAATGATGAATGATAACTTGACTTCTATTAAATTTTTCTATTATTACGTCATGCTTTATATGAATTAAATTCTAACATCCAAGATTAAGTTATTTAGATGGCACTTTTTGTATTTGTACACTAGAAAGTCATTTTAAAAGGACCCAAAAAATTACAGTGAGACTTTCTCCATGAAAAATATTGTACAAAAGACTAAATTTGTTGTAGGACCATAAACTTTGTCTCTTGGAGAAATATATTTGAACTTCTCTCTCATAGATAGTGTCCTTCACTTATGTCCAGTATCTGCACATAGCTTTAATTTATTCTTTAAGGAATATTAACTTATTTTTAAGTATTTTTCCTTTAAAATTATATCTCAGGTTTTAGTGTAAGCAGATTCAAATTCAAGGGGCTTAATGTAGCACACTGAATAAACAGGTCAACATCTGTAGTTTCCTCTGTGTGAAAAAATATACCAGATATCAGATTGGTATGCCAAAGAGTGATTTGCTTTAAAACATCGCATTCTCATCTTTCAATCACCATTTAACTTTATTAGTGAATTTCTGAATTTTGAAAGAGAATAAATTGTTGACAGTCCGTGTGTGTGTGTGTGTGTGTGTGTGAGTGAGTGTGAGTGAGTGTGAGTGAGTGTGTGTGAGTGTGCAGCAAAATAGGAAGTGACTTAAGAGATCCTTTTGACTCTTCAGATTTTCTCTTCCTATGAGCCCAAGTCAAAAGCAAAGTGATTTGGGTTTTGTAATATTTAGGATTACTAGGTGATCAGACTTTTGAAATTGAGCTAATAAAATCCTCAGTTTAAATCAGGCCTTAGAATTTATCTAATCCAGAATCAAAGTGTCTTCTACACATTTGTATTTGTCCAACTTTTAACTTATTCCCCATATTTATTGACTGGGTAGAAAATAAGCTAAGATCCTACAGACTTTCTCTTTTGTCTTCTCAGATATGATCTGCTCTAGAATCAAGTTACTTTTCTTTCCTCTTCATGTAGCTGGATTCTTTCTTGAATTTTCTCACCAGTGACATGTCCTTATCTTTGTAAATATACTCTGGTCTTTTATCAGAGATTACTTGAAAAATAGAAAACCATTTTTGTGAAATTGTTGCTGAAAGGGTTATTCCACTAGCTCGGAGGAATCTGAGGACTACTGCAAATGGAATTTGAAATACCTTAAAAATCTGAAGTTTACTAACGTTCATGCTTGACCTGAAATTGGCCTTGAAATAAAGGGAAACAGTTAAAGAGATGAACCTAAAGAGATCAAAAACGGCCACACAAAGGCTGCATTGGCTAGAACAAGTTACAACCAGAGTGATTTATTAGACTATGCTTTTGAATGGATGGATTAACCTAACAAAATAACTGCAGCTTACTAATAGGTCTCTACAGATCTTTTCAGGTGTAAATTGGGTTTAGGAAGGAAAAAGAAAAAGAGACAGCATTGAATTCCTTTAATATAGACTTCCCAAATAAACATACACTAAGTAGAATGTATGTGGTGAAAACATATAATTAATTAACATTGTCCCTTTCCAGAAGTACTACCAATATTACGTGAATCTTGGTGATGCTTTAAAAAAAGAGTAATTTTTTTTTTTTTGTTTCTAATGAGCTTGTTAGCCTATGACCACTTCTGCCTAATGATGATGCAAAGTGAATTCTAAGTTGCTTGTTTTGCCCCTATGGTTTGTTTATTGCCACTACCCAGGTCCATTAAGGTCTATAATGAAAGATCTGCATTCTGATGACAACGAAGATGAATCAGAGGAGGCAGATGAAAATGACAATGACTCTGAGATGGAGAGACCAATAAATACCCGAGGAGGGAGTCGAAGTCGCAGGTAAGCATCTTTTCTTCACAAGCAATAGCTGGATGATCTTTTTAAGAGGACCTACTAGTATAAAAGTGGTTTAAACACAAATATAATTTCAAGGCAAGCTGAATCAATGACACTTAAATGTTCCAATTAAATTGGCACATGGATGTCCTATGTTAGGCACATGTTGCATCCACAGGAAACCATTCACCTTAATTAATTCATTAATTAAGGATAATTTTCCTAAGGAAAGATTAATGGGTAAACTCTCAAGTGGGATATCTCAATGATTGAAATTATAGCCCTGAAGCAACAATAGCTGAAAAATCCAAATTTCTTCTGTAGAATTATTGTCTCTTATATCTCAGGATATTGTCTATGCCTGAGGAAATGGTTTTTGGCCATTTGATGCTAGAAATACAATAATTGATTTAAATGCATCATGCAGCAGAACTAGTCTGTGTGTGTTTCTAGAACAAATTTCCTTCTTTAGTGTATTAGCAATTAAATTCCAAAGCAGATTTGGTTTTATAAAATATAATTCTACCCTCTAGATGGTAACACATATCACATATTTTAAGACCCACCTTGAAATTGCCTTTAGAAATTTTGTATATTAGAAGTGTGCCAACTTGTATTCTTTCTCCTAATGTTTTAAGTGAGAATAATAGGAACCGGCATAAATTTGATAAATACATTTTTATTCCGTGATATGTAAGTAATTTTTATTGTGCTCTAAGGTTTGCAAAGCTCTTTACTTTTTAGATACTATTATTTAGATATAGATATTTTACATTTAGATACTATTATTATCTTCATTTTTCAGATGAGGAAACCAAGGCCAACCTTAGGGTCACACAGCTAGTAAGTTTCTGAGGCATAACTGTTTTTTTTATTACAAAATCAGCACTCCATCCTTCCAGCTCCCTCATAAATAAAATTCCTAGTATTTATTGATGTTTCTTGTACAGGAAACATCAATAAATACTAGTTCCTGAAATAATGCTATATTGAACATAATGTTTACAGCTTGTTAAAAGGGAAAAGTTGACATGACCTCCTAAACTGTCAACATCTTGATATTACTTTAAGGGAAATGCAATAAACCCAGTCAACTATGGCTTCTCAGTTAATCCTACACAACTTTCCTATATATACTTTTAAAAATGAGTTTTCCTAAATAGGAAAAAAATAAGTTGAGGGGGGCATAATCTAGAAGTTAGCATTTTGAATATATCCTTTCTCTACGCTCCCCAACATTTCCATCCATAATTTGCCAGTATGAGGAGGAAAGAAAGCAAATTTTTCTATATTTAAGGAAATATAAAAACATCTAGGTCATCTAGATGGCACAGTGGATAGAGCATTGGACTTAGAATCAGAAAGATTCATCTTTAAAAAAAATTTCAAATCTGGCCATTTACTAGCTCTGTAACCCTGGGCAAATCCCTTAAACCCTGTTTGCCTCAGTTTCCTCATCTGTCAAATGAGCTGGAACAAGAAATGACAAACCACTCCAGCATCTTTGCCAAGAAAACCCCAGATGGGGTCACAAAGAGTCAAATACTATAAATTTGCCAAAAAACAACAGCTAGGTTCAAATTCTGGCAGTGCTACTCACTACTTTCTTGATCTTGTATAAGTCATTTCCCCCTATTTTTCCTCTCTGGGATCCAGTTTCCTTTTTTGTAAAATGAGTGAATTCGACTGGATGGTTTTAAGATCCCTTCCAATCCTAAATTCGGTGAACTTGTGAAGTTGATTTAAATAAAAACAACTATTGGAAGACATGTTTTTGTTTCCTAAGGCATTTTTTCCTCTCGTGGTCTTGTGTTATAGTCTAGAAAGAGAACTGATGCATATGTTCCTCTGGATGGTTTGTGAGTGGTCCAGACTTGAGAGAGTGTATTTAGGTAGAGCATGGCTGTTTACATGCTAAGGAAGCAACAATCTACAAAGAAGATTGAGTGATTTTCCTAAAATGCCATGCAGTTGATTATTAATATCACTATTAATTCTCCTTTATTAAGCATCTCATAAGACTGCCCAGTTCCCCTTTTCTGCTTCTATTATTCCTCGTTTGCTACCTGCTTTATATGCATTATCATCTTAAGTAAGAGAAAGGGAGGGGAGGAAGAACAAAAGGAAACGAAAATAGAAATGAATCTCTTCTTTCATATAAATTAAAATTAAAATGGAGATCTTATAGGGGAAGGGAATGCTATTGAATAGATGAGGAAAATCATCTTATTCTGGTGCCGTTTTTTATATTATTTTCAAAACCACATTTCATTTCTTAGACTCTCATGACCTGCTCCATGTTTCTTTGTCTGCATCTTTCTTCCATTTGTCTTTTCAGAGTTAGCTTAAGTGACGGCAGTGACAGCGAAAGTAGTTCTGCTTCTTCCCCTCTAAGGCATGAACCACCACCGCCTTTATTAAAAACCAACAGCAACCAGGTAAGTGGTGGGCTCCACAGGTCAGAAGACTGGGAGTCTATACTAATTTTTCCAGAATCAAACTTTGGGGTCACTTTTTGGTTTTAATATATTTCCTGCTGTTTTCAGAAGGACCTCTAGAATCTTAGTGATGGACAATCAAATCAGTAAACCTTTTTTTAAAGTATCTTCTATGCACCAGGCAATATGCACCAGGTAGTACGCTCCATAGAACACCCAGCCTGGAGTTAGAAAGACTCACCTTCGTAGGTTCAAATCTGACCTTGGACACTTAATAGCTGTGAGATGGTGTGCAAGTCACTTAACCCTGCTCACCTCATTTTTCTCATCTGTCAAATAAGCTGGAGAAGGAAGTGGAACAACTACTGTAGTATTTTTGTAAAAAAAAAATACAAAAAACAGTCACTCCCAAACTGGGTCACAGAGAGTCAGATATGACTGAAACGACTCAATGACAGCCATGTGGATATATGAAAAGAGGCAAAAGTTAACTTATGCCTTCAATGAATTTATAATTTAAAGAGGGAGAGAAAATGCAAAGAAATAGATACAAAATGAGTTTTATACGGTATGATGTGTGAATTTTATGAGTTTTATACAGTATGAGGTGGGAATTAACAGCCAAGGCCCTTAGAAATAAGTGGGATTGGGGGGGGGGTCTTCATGTAAAAGGTAGGATTTTAGTTGGAGCTTACAAGTATAATGGCATTCCCTAAAGAACCTGTAGGAATTGTCACTGATGTCCTTTTAGCCCATGGGCAGGTAGTACATTTAACTATGACATGGAGCTGTTTCTTGGTAAGCTTTGTATGACAGTGATGATCTAGAGAAAAGCAGATGCTTATTTTTCCACTGATTTTTAAAAAAATTGTAGTTCTGTATATCTGTTTTGATCTCTTTTATGTCTTTTGATCATTTAGGCATTCATACAAAAAATATTTTTCAAGTTCCTACTCTATCTACTTCAGTAGTGCCTGTCCCCATGGAGTTTACAGTCTTGGCAGTAGGGTTAAGACACAAATACAGAATGACGATGGTAGAAAATATTGGCTGCATGGTCATTTTCAAAGCAAATTGCTATATGTGAGGTATGCAGGGCAAGTCTCCTCTCTTATTGAACCATCATCTCACAGAATCTAATGAAAATGGCTTATCATTGTTGATTTAAAATTTTTTCTTAATATAAAATCTCTTCCATCTTGTCTCTTTCTGCTTGAAACCAGCAGCCTATATTTGGCCCTCAACATCTTTCATTTGGACTCTTTCTTCTAATTGGTCTTTTTGTGCTTCTAGTTCTTGCCCTTCAGTCCTCTGCCCTCAACTCCTTGAACAATGTTCTTCACACAAGTACCAGAACAACATTCCTAAGGCTCAGAGAACCAGCATGTCAGAGATAAAAAATAACCCACTGAACTTGGTCCTAGAAAACCTGTGTTCAAATTGGAGCTCTGCTACTTGCCACCGTTGTTACCTTGGGCAAGTCACTAAGTACCTCTTCCAGCTCTAAGTACTCAGAATCTTGGTTATTCTGCTCAAAAAAAGTTTAGTGGCTTCCTGTCCTCTTGAACAAAATATAAATACTTTCAAATGTAAAACCTGACACAGTCTGACCTGACCAAACTTAACCTGTTGATTTTCCTCTAGTGAAAATTAATTGAAGGCTGGGGGACTGTAGCATTTTCATCTTTGAATGCCTCAGGTTTTGAGGGACTCATAAATGGGTGTGGAATTATATTGCATAAGAAGCAAATATTTATTCATTTCTTAATTCAGAATCTATTAGTTTAGAATTTGTAATGAATTGACCCCAGATTGATTATCTATGCTCAAGGGGATTGTTAAACAAATTAGGAGGGCAGACCATGTTGGTTAAGTATTTAAACCAGTATTTTTTGACTATGCAATCAGTTTTTCCAGTCTGGAAAATCTTTTACTCTCGATGGAGCTTCTAAATCCTATAAAATATAGTTTGAAAACCACCTACTTCTCTCTTTTTTTTTCTCCTTGTGTCTTGTACCTTTTGGCAACTTTTGGCTACATTTCTGGCTTCTCATTCCTGCCTTTCTGGAGTTCATGGATAATAGAACAATCTGTTGTAGAGAATTTAGTTATTTTATTTCTCTGGGAATTTCTTTGGGAAAATACTCCTTTACACTACTAGGATGGAAAATTTTTCATATAATTCTAACTTTTAATTCACTTTCATATAATCAATATTTTAGTTTCTGTACAGATTATTGTTATCTGTTCATATCTCTCCTAATGATTTCCATTTGGAAATTATTTCCTAACTGGGGCAGGAAATTATAGTTATAAGAATTGCTTAAAAGTAAAAACAAGTGGCATCTAGGTAACCTAGTTGGTAGAGCTCCAGGCCTGGAGTCAGGAGGACTGTGTTCAAATCTGGCCCCAGATACATCTTAGCTGTGTGAGCCTGGGCAAGTCACTTAACCCCAATTTCCTAGCCCTTACCACTCTTCTGCTTTGGAATAGATACTTAGTATCAATTCTTTTTTTCCCCATTTGAATAAGTTTATTTAATCAATTTAGAACATTATTCCTTGGTTACAATAATCACATTATTTCCCTCCTTCCCCTCCACCCACTCTTCCCACAGCCAACACGCAATTTCATTGGGTTTTACATGTGTCCTTGATCAGAACCCATTTCCATGTTGTCCTTTACACTAGGATGTTCAAGTATCAATTCTTAAGACAGAAAATAAGGGTTCTTAAATAATGGTTCTTTTAAAAAAGTAAAAACAAAACCATCTCCCTTTCTCCAGGAATAGCCTATAATTTAGATTTTTCTCTTAATTCAAATTGGCCTACCCTTTTGACTTTTGTTATACTTGGAAGTATTGTAATGATCTTGCCTTTCACTTTCATTCCATCAAATGACATCATCCAAGGCATAAAATATCTGCCTCCATCTTGGTTCTACCACCAAATGGTTTACATTCATCAAGTATTTTATGGGTACTTTGTTAGATTATGAGAAGACTAGTGCCCTTTCATTGTACATCAGATCTTCAAATTTATAGGATACCACTTGAGACCTATTTATTTATTTTCCATCAGACAGTAACCAATTCGAATATCTTTCTGTCCATATTTTCTATCCTACTTCCAATAATAAAAAAACACTTGCACATATATGCAAGCACCATTGTATTTCCTCCAGCCAGGAGCCTATTTTTTCCCTAAATCCTCTATAAAAGTTCTACCTTACATGCTGGTGGGCTGCCTCTTCTAAAAACATGTTTTCATATTTTGAGGGCTGATTAGATGACCCATTATGTTTTCCAGTTATGTGTCTATAATAATAACTCATATCACTTTTTACCCATAAGTCATCACTGGCAACATTGTCACGTATTTTGCCCCACCATGTATCTTTCCCTTGATTTTTGGATTATTTGTGATTTTAAATTCGAATTCAAATTCCAAATTTTGATTTATCAGAAATTGTGATGATCTGTGATTTATAGCTAGATGGCATCATTGGTAGAGTATTGGAATTAAAGAAGTTAACTTTGTGGTAGGAAATATTTTGAATGTGCTTTAATATTTCCCAAGCACAACTTCATCTTCATCCTCTTCAGTTTGTGGCTCGTCTTATTGTACATTTATGGAATTTGTCTAAACTATACACATTGATGCATTCTTGAGGTTTTCTGCCCATCCTAGGGCCATGTCTTAGTCTGGACAATTTACATTTTTCATCCATTTTGTTTTTCTATTGTGGATGATCAGACTGATCTCTCTTTTAAGTGTAATTTCAAAATCGAAAGCATTACTCAGTTTAAGACTTTTCACTTGTAACTGCTTCCAGTGGTTATTTGTGGAATCAAGAAGGCTTAACAGATTGCATAGAACGGATATGATTCTGGTGGTTTTCCCATGCATCGTTCTTATTTTTGGCAAAGAAATAAGATGTTGTCTTTTTTAAGTAACAAAGTCAAGTTTCTTTGATTAAATAAAATATCTCTGGTTCCATGACGTGTTACAGATGTAAATCTACCATATGGTACTGCACATGTAGATCTCCAATAGGCAATGCTGCATACCACAGGAGTGCTTTATATCCCTATCTTGAAGGCAGAAAGGCAGGATGATAAAATATTTCTCTGATTAATTCTTTCTAAAAATTTCCATCTGCATTTTGGGGAGCATACTTTATATCTGTAGCCTAGCATTTAAGGCTTTCTGTAATAATCTGCCTGTTACTGATCATTTAAGCCTTATTTAGACTATAACCTTCATCTTGTTGCTTGAAACATATCCTTTCCACATCTCTCCCTTACTTCAAGACCCTGCTCAGGTACTTTCTCTTTAAGGTGAACTTTCCATCACAATTTTTCTCAAAACATTTTGTCTCGATTTCTTCTTTGCCATTAACACAATCTACCTTGTCATTATTATTTGAATATATACCTTCCTGTCCCATTAAATCATAATCTCTTTTTAAGTAAGAGTTACTGTTATTTAATCTTTGTATTTCTAGCCTCTAAAACAGTATCCATAATGAATATTTGTTGAACTGAATTGAATTATTCCTTCTTTGGAAACAAGAAGCTGAGCTTGGATGTTTCTCTTCTTGCCATGATTCTTCATTTGAATGACATGAAGAATTAAAACATAATGCAGAAATCACATCTCTTGTCATTGTTACCACTACTTTTAATGGATACATTATCATGTTATCCAATCTGAACAAGGTTGTCTTGAAGGAAAGTACTTTGTAAACTGTCAAGGAGCTGATCAGTATGATCTGTTTTTATTATCATCAATGTAGCCTATAATCTGCCACTAAATTAAGTGCCATTTTGATTCCTGTCTCTTCTATATGACCCAAATTAATGAACAGAATGGAGAAGGAAACCATTTTAGTACAAAATATTAATTTAATAGAAATTAAATATTAAATAATATTGATTGTTCACTTGTAAGTTCATTTTAAGTCTATACATTTTAATTGATTATTTTTTAAAATCACATTTTACTTTAAAATGTACTTTTTTGAATTTATATTTGAATGTAAGATATGACATATAGTGCCTTGGGAATTTACATTAAACAAAATAAACATACCATGAAGACTGGAAGATTTCAAAAGCTGTTCAGTTTCCTCTCCCTGCCCCCTCGAGTGGATTCCCATCACCCTTTGCTAGCAATAGATAGCTTTTCTTTTGTGTTATCCAATGTATCAGGGTATAACTGGATTTGCCTTTTCTGAAACAAGTTTAAGTTTTCTTTACAAGGTAGTTGTCTTGAATCTCAAATGTTTTTCCTGTCCTAGGAAGGTAGTAAATAATGAAAACAGTTTAAAAAAATAGCATACATTAAATGACATTATTCATCATATCTCAACCTATAAATAACAATTAGTAGTTGACATTCCAGAAATAAGCTTATCATAAAAGATCAAATAAGAAGTCTTAGATTTTCACAGAATGTCCATAATACATCATTTCCAAGCTTCCTCAAATATACATCCTTGTGGTGTGAGCAAACTTTCTCTATTTTTTTATTTCAGAAAAACTTGAAAATCATTATTCTTTTTTTTTTTTTTGAGAATCATTATTCTAACCAAAGTTTTGCTGGCCTTCTTGGAATCTCCCTTATATGTGAACTGAAATCAAAATGCCGAAATACCCTTTAGTGAAAGAGTTCAGAGAATTCACTGCACCAGGGTTAATATTCGGAATATAATAAATCACTCTCCTGGGTGGTAGCCTGCAAGGCCAGCTCAGTGAAATCAGAGCTCTCATCCAGTTAAACTGGTTTGCAACCAAAACAGAAGAGAAGGTGGGGTACACTTTTGTATTCTGGAACCATTTCCCTAAAGATAAGAACAGATACTAAATAAAGCAATTGTCTCCAGCATGATATAGCTCTGTCATTCTGTGAGGTTTTCAACAAAGCTGTTTACTTTGCAGCAGTAAGAGATCAAAGGGAAAAGATTAACTGGGCCTTTTCTGGGCAGCTACTCTGTAACTTGAGGCTGGTCATGAGGACCAGAAGGACCTTCTTGTTCTCTGCTTTTGCAACTTCTAAAGAAAGGTCTTGAGTTTTCTCTGTATCTTGATTCTTCATCTCATCACAGGCACATCACAGGGCTTATTTAGACTATGGCACTTAAGAAATGTGGGAGGTATGGGGGGACCTCAAACCTTTTGGGGGGCTTTGCCAACTATAGTCCTGAATGGAAGGTCAAGTGATTTAACATTTGGTGGCTACTTTCTTAATCTCTATACATTGGTAGGGACTACAATGCCTGCTCTGCAGGAAGAGACTAAATCTCAAAGGGAAAGCAAAGCTAACATATCTATCTATCTATCTATCTATCTATCTATCTATCTATCTATCTATCTATTCATTTATTTACTTATTTATTTATTCATTCATTCATTCATTTATTCATTCATTCATTTATATATTTATTCATCTATTCATTCATTCATTCGTTTGTTTGTTTATTTATTTTGTTTATTTATTTATTTGTTTTGCCATTGGAGGGAAGGTTGCTTTCTCTTGCCCTAAAGCTCTGAGGAACCTTGTGTTCTGTCCACCCAGAATGTTCAGACTGTCTCCCAACAGCTTCTGAGTTAGGGAGGAGTGCCATCTACTGACCTACCCATTCCTAGACCTGTGTGCACTTGTGTTTTCCCTTGAGGTTTCCCTTCCAACAACTATAATTGGGAAGACATCCCCCTGATTGGAGATGGAGTGTTTCCTCAGTCTGGATAATATTATAAATGAGGCCCTTGGTTTTACTGTGCAGGAAAACAGATTCACAACAACAGGTGACTGGAACACGGTGCCAAAGTTCTGTATTTATAGTTAACTGAGCCAAACTGCTCATTGAATTATTTTTTAAAAATAGAATTGGGGACTTTTCCAATAAACTTTGCTGTTTTACTTAAAACCAAGCTTATTTTACTTTCAGGCCACTTGGGCCTAAAGAAAATAAACACTTTAAAATAGGCGTTGTCCTTTTCCTTAGGAAGTCCCAGAAACGATCCTAACAAGTAAGACATTTATCGATGAAAAATTCCCAGAATATGGAAAACTTTATTAAAAGGATAGCCTATGTGTCAAGTGAAGGAATGACCTTCTAGCCAATTAAGATGGCACATTTAGAGAAAACCAGCAAGGCTTCCCTTTTTGTGATCTTTTCCTTTTCTTCATTACTTGATCAGATCTATGATCTCATCAATATAGGTAATGATGCCTCCACCCATGTAGAAACATCTTCTGCAACTTCTGGTCCTATGTAGTTTGTGTCTCCTTTCTGTAAATCTTCCATAAAACATGATTTTAATTCAGAGAAGTTCTTCATGTGGTTCTTTTAAAATTTTTTGGGTACCAGGGCAGCATCTGGGACTCCATTCTTTCCTTTTTTTTTTTTTGAGTCTCTGCCAACGTGACCATGAATTGAAAATAGAGTGATGTAACATTATATAGGTCAAACATAGGGCAGTTAAGTGGCACAGTGTAGAGTGCCAGGTCTGGAGTCAGGAAGACATGAGTTCAGGTCTGACCTCAGATGCTTACTAGCTATGCGAGTTAGCCACTTAACCTTCTTTCCCTCAGTTCCTCATCTGTAAAAAATGAGCTGGAGAAGGAAATGGCAGACAACTTCAGTATCTTTGCCAAAAAAATTCCAAATAGGGTCACAGAGTCTGACACATCTGAAACAACTGAATAGCAACAACAGATCTAACTCAGGAAAAAGAACTTAGGAAGCTTAGCATAATATCAAATCAGTTTCTCTGTCAGCATGTTTTTCACTCAGCTCTTCTAATAAAAATTATCTATAATCAGAAAAAATTAAAAGCAGGTATCAATGAGAAGAAAGGAAACAGATCTGTGAGAAGGAATTCATTTGTTTGCCTTTTGGAGAGTCAAACATATTGAACTTTCTTGAGGAAAAGGGCTTTTCAAATAGTCATGGGGTCTCCCTTCCCTTTATAGAACTAGAACATGGAATACTGTCAGATGTAGTTAATAATAGGTGTTGGTTGCTTCTGCTGAATTGCTGTTTTCCCCATTTTTACTCTTTGTAACAAGAGATGTTCCATCTTGGTGGGAGATGGTGAAATATTTAGAAATAAATGTAACATAAAAGTAAAAGATTTCAACAAAATAGGATTTAAAATTTTTTTAAATATTTCTTCAAATTTTATTAATTAATTTTTTTCATTATTGTTGTTTTTGAAATTTTTACTTAATTAGTCGATTTAGAATATTTTTCCTTGGCTACAAGAGTCATGTTCTTTTCCTCCCTTCACCCCCTCCCTTAGCTGATGCGCAATTCCACTGGGTTTTACATGTGTCTTTGATCAAGACCTATTTTCATATTATTGATATTTGCACTAGGGTGATCATTTAGAGTCTATATTCCCCAATTAAATTCCCATTGACCCATGAGATCAAGCAGTTGTTTTTCTGCTGTATTTCTGCTCCCAAAGGTCTTCCTTTGGATGTGGATAGTGTTTTTTTTTCCCCCTCATAAATCCCTCCAAATTATTCTAGATCACTGCATTGCTACTACTAGAGAAGTCCATTATATTCAATTGTACCTCAGTGTATCAGTGTCTGTGTACAATGTTCTCCTGGTTCTGCATCACTTCTTGGAGGTTGTTCCAGTTCACATGGAATCCCTCCAGTTCATTATTCCTTTGAGCACAATAGTATTCCATCACCAACATATGCCACAATGTGTTCAGCCATTCCACAATTGAAGGGCATCCCCTCATTTTTCAAGTTTTTGCCACCACAAAGAGCGCAGCTATGAATATTCTTGTACATGTCTTTTTCCTTATTATCTCTTTGGGGTACAAACCCAGCAGTGCTATGGCTGGATCAAAGGGCAGACAGTCTTTTAGTGCTCTTTGGGCATAGTTCCAAATTGCCCTCCAGAATGGTTGAATCAATTCACAACTCCACCAGCAATGAATTAGTGTCCCAAGTTTGCCACATCCCCTCCAGCATTCATTAGTTTCCATAACTGTCATGTTAGCCAATCTGCTAGGTGTGAGGTGATTCCTCAGAGTTGTTTTGATTTGCATCTCTCTGATTATAAGAGATTTAGAACACTTTTTCATGTGCTTATTAATAGTTTTGATTTCTTTATCTGAAAATTGCCTATTCATGTCCTTTGACCATTTATCAGTTGGGGAATCGCTTGATTTTTTTTGTATAATTGATTTAGCTCTATAAATTTGAATAATTAGACCTTTGTCAGAGGTTTTTGTTATGAAGATTTTTTCCTAATTAGTTGTTTCCCTTCTTATTTTGGTTGCATTTGTTTGTAGGAAAACTTTAATGTAATAAAATTCTTTATTGTACCTTTTGTAATTTTTTCCAACTTTCGCATGGTCTTAAAATCTAAACTTCCCCAAAAGTCTGCCTAATTTACTTATAGTTTCCTTCTTTATATTCAAGTCCTTTATCCATTCTGAATTTATCTTGGTATAGGGTATGAGATGTTGATCCAAACCCAATCTCTCTCATATTATCTTCCAATTTTCAACAGTTTTTGTCAAATAGTGGATTTTTTGTCCCAAAAGCTGGGATCATGGGTTTATCATAGACTGTCTTGCTGAGGTGACTTATTCTAAGTCTATTCCACTGATCCTCCTTTCTGTCTCTTAGCCAGCACCATATTGTTTTGATGATCACTGCTTTATAGTATAGTTTGAGATCTAGTACTGCTAGGCCACCTTCCTTCCCAAAAGTTTTTTGGTGGTTCGAGGGGTGTGGCACTAAATAAGTAAATTAGTTTGGGTAGGACGATCGTTTTTATTATGTTAGCTCATCCTACCCATGAGCAATCAATGTTTTTCCAATTATTTAGATCTAGTTTTAATTGTGGGGAGAGTGTTTTGTAGTTGTGTTCATATAGTTTCTGTGTTTGTCTTGGCAGATAAATTGCTAAGTATTTTATATTGTCTAGGGTGATTTTAAATGGAATTTCTCTTTCTAATTCTTGCTGCTGAGATGTGTTGGGAATATATAGAAATGCTGATGGCTTGTGTGGGTTTATTTTGTATCCTGCAACTTTGCTAAAATTGTTGATTATTTCCACTAGCTTTTTAATTGATTCTCTAGAATTTTTTAAGTAGACCATCATATCATCTGCAAAAAGTGATAGCTTGGTCTCCTCATTGTCTATTTTAATACCTTCAATTTCTTTTTTTTCCCTAATTGATACTGGCATCCTTGTTTTGCTCCTGATCTTTTTGGGAAGCTTTCTAATTTATCCCCATGGCAGATGATGTTTACTGATGGTTTTAGATATATACTGTTTATTATTCTTAGGACAGGTCCTTCTATTCCTATACTTTCTAGTGTTTTCAATAGGAATGAGTGTTGTATTTTGTCAAAGGCTTTCTCTGCATCTATTGAGATAATCATGTGATTTTTGTCGGTTTACTTGTTGATATGGTCAATTATGTCAATGGTTTTCCTAATATTGAACCATGCTTGCATTCCTGGAATGAATCCTACCTGATCATAATGAATAATCCTCATGATCACTTGCTGGAATCTTTTTTCTAGTATTCTATTCAAGATTTTTGCATCTATGCTTATTAAGGAGATTGGTCCATAGTTTTCTTTCTCTGTTTTTGACCTACTTGGCTTTGGAATCAGTACCATATTTGTGTCATAAAAGGAATTTGGTAGAACTCCTTCTTTGCTTATTCTGTGAAATAGTTTGTTTAGTATTGGGATTAGTTGTTTTGATTTGAATGTTTGATAGAATTTATTTGGGAATCCATCTGGACCTGGGGGTTTTTTTCATAGGGAGTTTTTTGATGGCTTGTTCAATTTCTTTTTCTGATACACTATTATTTAAGTATTCTATTTCTTCTTCTGTTAATCTAGGCAGTTTATATTTTTGTAAATGTTCATCCATATCACCTAGATTGCCATATTTGTTGCCATATAATTGGACAAAATAATTTTAATAATTGCCTTAATTTCCTCTTCATTAGAGGTGAGCTACCTTTTCATCTATGATACTGTTAATTTGGTTTTCTTCTTTCCCTTTTAAAATTAGATTATAAAGTAATTTGTCTATTTTAGTTGTTTTTTCAAAATACCAGCATCTAGTCTTATTTATTAATTCCATGTTTCTTTCACCTTTGATTTTATTAATTTATCTTTTAATTTTTAGGATCTCTAATTTAGTTTTCATCTAGAGATTTTTAATTTGTTCACTTTCAAGTTTTTTGATTTGCATGTCCAATTCATTGACCTCTGCCCTCCCTGATTTTTTAATATATTAACTCAAATTTCCCCCTGAGTACTGCCTTAGCTACATCCCATAAATTTTGAAAGGAAGTCCCCTCATCATTTTCTTCAATGAAATTTTTAATTGTTTTTATGATTTGTTCTTTAACCAATTTTGGAGAATCATATTATTTAATTTCCAATTAATTTTTTATTTGGCTCTCCATGTACACTTACTATTTTTATTCCATTATGATCTGGAAAGGTTGCATTTATTATTTCTGCTTTTTTGCACTTGTTTGCCATGTTTTTATGCACTAGTACATGGACAGTCTTTGTGACTGTACCATGTGCTGCTGAAAAGAAGGTATATTCCTTTTTGTCCCTATTTATTTTTTCCATATATCTATTAACTCTAATTTTTCCAAGATTTCATTCATATCTCTTACCTCTTTCTCATTTATTTTTTGGTTTGATTTATCTAGTTCTGATAGAGGAAGGTTCAGGTCTCCCACTAGTATGGTCTTACCATTTTTTCCTTCTAAATCTCCTTTAATTTCTCCTTTAAAAATCTAGATGCTATCCCACTTGGTGCATAAATGTTTAGTAATGATATTACTTTTTTGTTTATAGTATCTTTGAGCAAAATGTAATGTACTTCCTTATCTCTTTTAATCATATCTCTTTTTACTTTGACTTTGTCAGATATCAGATTGCAACTCCTACCTTCTTTTTCTCAGTTGAGGCCCAATAGATTTTGCTCGAATTTTTAATTCTAACTCTGTGAATGTTTCCCTGCCTCATTTATGTTTCTTGTAGACAACATATGGTAGGATTTTGGTTTCTAATCCACTGTGCTATTTGCTTTTGTTTTATGGGTGAGTTCATCCCATTCACATTCAAAGTTATGATGGTCACTTGTATATTCCCCAACATTTTGATATCCTCTCCTAGTTCTGCCCTTTCTTCTTTTGCTGTATCCATAAACCCATGGTTGGCTTTTAATCAGTTCCCTTAATCCCCACCCTTATTATGCTTCCCTTTCTGCCCCTCCCTTTTTGTTCCCTTCTTTTTTTTAGGGTCTGTTAAGTCCCCCCACCCTTTCCCTCTCTTTTTGAACTCCCCACCCAACTCCCCTCCTTGGTTTTCACTTCTCACTTTTTCTGTAGGGTAAGATAGAATTTGATACCCCAGTGGATCTTGATGCTCTTCCCTCTCAGAATTGATTTTACTGAGAATAAGGTTTAAGTATTACCTATTAGCACTCTCTTCTTCTCCTTCTTATAATAGTATTCTTTCCCTCCCCATCCCATGTGCCTCTTTTGTGTGATATAGATTAGTTTCTCTTGGTGCCATCTTCTTTTCCCCACTTCCTTTTTCTTTTTTTCCATATCATCTTATACCACTTATTACCCCAATCTCTACTTGTGAATGATTCTTCTAATTACTATAATAGTGAATATAAATTTTGAGGGTTTCAAGTAACACTTTTTCATATATATTAATATAAACACTTTGATCACATTGAAGCCTTTAAAGAAGAAAATTCAAATAAGAAAGCATTTTTCCCCTTTCCCTTCTCTTATTTACCTTTTCATGTTTCTCTTGATTTTTGTGTTTGGATATCAAACTTTCCACTTAGTTCTGGTCTTTTCTTTACAAATACTTGGAAATCTTTTATTTTGTGGAATGCCTATACTTTCCCCTGGAAATCTATAGTCAGTGATCCCTGTTTGAAGACCCAGTTCTCTTGCCTTTCTGAATATCATATTCCAAGCCTTGAGATCTTTAATGTGGACACTGTCGGGTCTTGTGTAATCCTGATTAGTGCTCCTTGATATCTGAATTGTCTCTTTTTGGCTTCTTATAAAGTTTTCTCCTTCGCTTCGAAGCTCTTGAATTTGGCAGTTACATTCCTGGGGGTTTCTTTTGAGGATTTAGTGTAGAGGGTGTTCTATGAACTCTTTTCAATGTCTGTTTTGTCCCCTTGTTCAAGAACATCAGGGCAGTTTTCTTGGATAATTTCTTGTAGTATGATGTCAGGATTTCTGTTTATTTCTAAGTTTTCAGGTAGACCAATGATTCTCAAATTGTCTCTTCAAGACCAGTTTTCCTGATCTATCATCTTGCCAGTGAGATATTTTATGTTTTCTTCTATTTTGTCAGTCTTTTAACTTTGCTTCATTAATTCTTGCTGTTTTGCAAGATCATTGGCTTCCATTTGCTTAATTCTGACCTTTAAGGCCTGGTTTTCTGCTATAATCTTTTGATTTTTCTTTTTGGTTTGGTCTATCCTGCTTTTCATGGCTTCCAGCTATTTCTCCAATTGGGAGTTCCTGACCTTTAAACTGTTGTTTTCTTTTTGAACTATTTCTCCTCCTTTTTTTTTTTGCCAAAACCCTTCCATCTTTTTTGATAAGCCCTGATTTAAATTCTTCAAGAGCTTGTGGCCAATTTCCATTTTTTTTAGTAAGGTTTGGTACATTTATTTGTATGTACTCTTCTGCTATTTCCTCGGTAGTCTGGATTTTTTTCTCCATAAAAATTTCCTAGGGTCAATGCCTTCTTGTTTTTCTTGGTGTTGGGAAGTTGTTTTTCCTAAGCATTGTTTGCCATGACTTTAGTGGTTTTTTCTTCCCTTTCCAGTCAGATGTCTGAGTGAGGAGGGTAGACAGGCTCACTGTGTATGGAGCTAAGGAGCATGGTTTTTGCCTGAGGCCACCTCTCTAGTCTCTGCAGCTTCTACTGTTTACTGCCCTTCTCTGCACTATCTTCTCACGGGAGCCCAAGGTCTGCGCTTTTCAGCCTGTTGAGGTCTCAGGTCTATCTGTTCTCAGGGGTAGGTCTTTGGTGGTCTTAGTCACCTGCCAAGGACCTAAGATGCCCCTTGCTTGCTCTAGAGGTGCCCCTCGCTCATTCACTGATTCTAGTGCACTGACTTTTACTTTGGCTCCATAGGTGGGGTGGGGGAGGGTTGATCATCTTGAGTTTTGGTGGAAGCTATTTCACCCTCTTACAGCATGGAAATGCCTAAATCCCATGAACCTTCAATGCTGTACCCTACAGTATAGTCCCTTCGTTCATATGAATGAATGAATGAATGAATGAAGTAGTTAATTCATTCATTCATTCATTTGTTTTTTTTTTATTTGTTTGTTTATTTATTGTCTTTTGAGGTAATCTATATTGGTAGGTGGTGAGGAGAGGAAGAGTCCTAGGTCTTTACTGCCACCATGGTTACCCAGAAGTGGGAATTTTTTTTTAAAGGGAAAGTAGCAAGATTTTTATCTATTGTTCCATGACATGTATATGCCTCCTTTTTACTGGATGTTATTAACATAAAAGTTCTAGAATATATTATTTACTACTTTGATCTTTCTTTGATCCCTAGATTCTAGAAGTGAAAAGCCCAATAAAGCAAAGCAAATCTGATAAGCAAATTAAGAATGGGGATTGTGACAAGGTAGGTTTTTCCTTCCTAGCTCTGAAGTAAGTCATGCAGAGTTGACACCATTCTTTCTATCCAATAAAATGCCCAGGTGCAGTTATCAAGTATTTTACTTCTTGGCCTTAGTACTCTTGCAGCACTTTATGTTTTTCTTTTTATCTTCCAATATTTAGCTTGGGCTCGCACTATAATTTGGCACAATGTCTGTACTATCAGGCATTTTCAAAGAAATTTAATTGTAAGGTAGAGATTGAGTTGGTAGGTAGGAGACTGAGAAGTAAATTAAAGGGACATCCTGAATTGCAATATGATGCCCTCTGAGTGTGTGCCATATGCACTAGGAGCACTTATTTGATCTAATTATCCTGGACTGGAAGAGGCTTACTATACTGTAGGATAGTGACATTCATTCCAACAATCCTAAGCTCATTTAACAGGACTTTCCTCTGGTTTTATTAGCAGCATGCTAGGGGACCTCCTGTGGAGCCCTGTGCTCCCTAATGGTCTCTGAAACTGACCAGAACAAAAACAGGATAAAGGAGAAAAATGTCCTTCTGCCCTCGGGGGGAATTTTTGACAACCAAAATAAACATTTAGTATTCTGTTACTCTTTATGAAAAAATAAATGGACAGTGTTCCTTATTTGCTGAGAATGATTTATTTAAGATGAATTCTATATACGACAGGTTAGTATTTTGTCATAAGCTGGCATACTACTTTTTATCTGCCTGACATACTATTTTTTGTGAGTCAAGAAAAAGAAAGAATAAAGGAAGATCTTTGTAATACCACTTAGTCTCCCATTTGGTATCCCTGATGGCACATTCTTTGGTGGTTATTTTAATACCACAAAAACTAAAAATACAAGGAGCTGCCAATGTGGATTCCATTATTCATTGAGCAAAGTGTAAAATTCTTCTTGGGGCAGCATTTTGTCTCTGAGGTCATGGAAGCTGCCGATATGTAGCAATAGCTTTAAAGTTAATCCGGGGCTATTTCTGCCTTTTGTAACTTGAAGGGAATATGATTAATGGACATGTCCTTACCTGTGTGGCCATAGAGACCAGGTTAGAAGTATTTCTTTCCTTTCTGTGTGCACATGTGAAAATTATTCTCTCTTCTGTGTTTTATTGACTGAAACCTAATAAGACCAAATTTGAATGCCAGAACAATTGGGAACTAGGTGGTACAATGTAGTATGCAGAGCTGCTTCTTAAAGTTTTTTACTTTCTTGGTGTGGGGGGGTTTGTCTTTCTCTTTCAGGCATATCTAGATGAACTAGTAGAACTCCATAGAAGGTTAATGACATTGCGGGAACGACACGTACTTCAACAGGTGAGTGCTAGTATGGCTCTCTCTACAAGTCACATAGCCCACTAAGTCTTCCTTGTGTCTATAGGAAGAATTATATATAATAATAATATATAATATATTATACAATAATAATAATAATATACAGCAGTATAATTGTATTGTTAGCAGCCATATGCCACGGTGCATGCTGTAGACTTTTAATATCACCTAAAGAAATATTTTGACAAGAATGCTCATTTATATTATTGCCTGCCTCCTTGTTGGCTATAAGTTCATTGATAGGGTTGGTTTTTTTTGTTTTTTTTTGTTTTAATAGTAGATCAGTAGAAAATGGGGACCCATGAATTTTGTGATACCATTGTAATTTACCGATCAATCAGTAAATGAATTAACTGAGGTGAGGGAAGGGAATAATAGGAATGTAAAACCCTTGGGGCAGAACTTCTGATTTCATGGAAAGGTTGAAATAAGAATTTTAGTCCCCTGTTGTAAACATTTGTGATTCAATTGGAGGGGGGAGCAATTACCGGTACCATGCTATGAAAAATAAACATTTTTGTTATTTCTCTTATCTTATGCAACCTAGAACTTATTAACCCCTGAAGATCTCAATCAGTTCTGTTAGGGCTATGTTATGCTTTAAAAAGAAAATGAGGACATTTTTTTACATTTTTGTGTGGTTACAAACAGAGACCTCATCAATATATTTCCAGTGGTTAGAGATAAAATAATTCTCTTTTATGCCTAAATAGAAAATAATATATTCTCAGTGTTAGGTGGATTCATACGCTGCCACATTGTTTTCATGTTTATTTCACAATCTCCAAATTAATTGCAGGGGATACTGAAATCACTTATTTTTTTTTTTAGGTCTGATATTATACATGCATTTTTGTTTAAACTTCCTAATAGATTAATCTTCCTCAAACTGCCAAGGTTTTGTTTGGTCTAGAAGGGTTTCTAGCTCTTACGAGGTTTTCTGAACAAGAGAGTAGACCAGGAATTCTTAGTTAGAGGGCAGGAGGATCCACATTTTTATTAAAAATGGGCATGTATTTGGGGAAAGGATGTATATATTATACAAAAGAAATAGAACTAGAACCAAACTCAGAGGCACCTTGTCCCACCCACTTCATTTACAAATGAGGAAACTCAGGGTCATCAATAACTTGGCCAAAGTAAAAAATGTTAGTGGTAAGATCTGAACCCAGCTGCTCTTCCTACGCCATTGCTCTTTCCAGTGTACCATACTGCTTCACATTATTTAACTCTATACTAGTAGTATTTTAGTATACTTCCTCACCTGTAGAAGTCAACTGATACTTTTCTGTAAGTCATGATTTCATTTGTTGTGTGTTTCTGTTCATTCGTTTTTCCCATGCCAGCTCCCGTCTTCCTCCCTAGGAACTAATTCCAAACGACTGCAATTCTCTTTTCCAAAAAAGCAATGCCAACCAATAGAAAAAAGCCCATCCCGTGGAATCTGTTAATTCTTTCCAGCACAGAATCCAATTTTGAAAGGAGAGGGAGAGATTTGGGCTGGGTTGGCCAGAGGTTGGTTAACATAATTCCAATTGGGAAGCTGCTCCATAACCTCAGATTTGAGAGATCCCCAACTCCAGTTCATACAATAAATGGCATCGTAAATAATCAGCTCTCCAAGACTGTGTTTGCCCCAGGGCCCCCCTGCCTTTTGTTAATCTGCCCCAGATCCTGAGGACTTTGCAAAGCCATCTAGGCAAGTCCTGGGAAGCCAGACCACTCAGCAAAATCTCATTCTCATTTCTTCTTATTTCCCCAACACAAAAATCCTGTCCAATTCCATTGGGCAGCCAGGAGAGATATGCCACTCTCCTCATTGGAGGCATACTCAGCAGAGAAATGCTACTCTCCTCAATGAGGCACAAATTCATATGTGGGTAAAAAATAAAGTGGGAGGGAAAGAGACCAACGATTTCTTATTAGTATATTTGCTCCGTTCCATCTCTGAGATCTCCAAATAACCTTCTTACTCATCGAGTCTCTTCAGTTTCCATAAGGAAGATGAAAGCTAAAACTATAGAAAATGCCTTTTGGTGACTTCTCTTGGGGGAGGTGGGGGTGTTGTCAGAGTGCCAAGGTTAGCGTTTTCCCTTATTCTGAACAAAGAACAGTGAGGAAGTTGCCCGACTAAAGGGCCAGATCTAAATGGATAACCTTGGTCATAGTGAGGAGGACAGAAGGGGAGTAGCTATGAATTTTTAACCTGGCATAAAGGCACTCCAGGGCACACATTGTTTCACCCTAATTGCATTTCTTGGACTATTGAAAGCACTCTGTCTTTGGCCTTTTGCCTTGTAATGCATCTGAAGCGTGTGATTATGAGACCATGATGCATGTCCTGTCATGGTTTACCGCTTAATTAATTCCTATTGTAAAACTTAGGGTTATTGAGTACTAATGCTATTCTCTACCTTGTGAGCTTCTCATTTTGTAAATTGCATTCCATAAATGCTCCCGTGCTTTTTTTTTTTAGTGGATATATTCAAAGCAAAATTCACCAGGTTCTCCTTTTAAATATTTCTGTGGTTCTTCCATTTAACCTTCCTGTTAAAGAAACAAAAATCAGAATTGGAGGAGTTAGCCCAGAAGTGGGTTTTGTTATTATTCTTATCATTATGATCATTATGATTATTTGCTTGCATGTTAAAATAGTAATAAGAGGTAGGCTTTTCAAATTTTTTTAGGAGGTCTTTGCAAGGCTCAAAGGATGTGATAGCTGAAATTTCTAAGTATGTAGCATCAAAGGATTACAAATTTTGAGCTGTGAGGTGCCCTTTAAATCATCTAGCCCAGTGTCTTTACTTTTTAAAGGCTGACGAGGAAAAATTGATGAGGAAAAATGACTTGTTTTATGATCATCCAGATGGGGGCAGCTAGGCAGCTCAGTGGACTGAAAGCCAGTTTCAAATCTGGCATCAGACACTTCCTAGCTGTGTGACCCTGGGCAAGTCACTTAGCCCCCATTGCCTCACCCTTACTGCTCTTTGTTTATGCCTTGGAACCAGGGTACAGTATTGATTTTAAGACAGGCATCACAATAATTGCCCAAACTTTTGTGGAGCCCTTCAGATCTGGGGCAGATTAACAAAAGGCAATGGCTCTGGGGCAAATACTGCCTTTGAGGACTGATTGTTTACAATGTAATTTATTGTGTGAAATGGAGCTTTGGGATCTCTCCCATTGGGTCATGGAGAACATGACCCATTTGGAATTGTGTTAACCAGCATTTATTCGCTTCAGTGGAAATGTGTAACAGTAGATGTGTACGATCATCTCAAGAGTATCTCTGCTGCCATATGTTACAGGAACATTTTCTCCACTTAAAAAAGCATGCCTGGTACTTGCATATGTGCTAAAGGTATATAAATGAAGAAGAACCGTGGCATTCCAAAGGATGAAACTAGATGGGACCACAAATAGATTTCAGGGAGTCCATGAATTTTGATGGGGGAATTAACACCCTTATTTTCATTAATTTTTAGGTTTCTGTGTGATTCTGTGCATTGCTACTTTTTTAAACATTATTCCAAAACATCTGGGTAGCACAGTGGATTGAATGTGAGATTTGGGAGAATCTGGGTTCAAGTGTGGTCTCTTGACACTGTCTGTGTGACCCTGGGAAAGTCACTTAATCCCACTTAATCCCAGCCTAACCCTCACCCCTCTTCTGTTTTAGAATTGATACTATGGCAGAAGATACGAGTTTTAAAATAAACAAACCCTTTTTCCAAAAAGGGCATCTTTAGGCTTCACCAAAGGAGTCCATGACACAAATCATGGCAACCCTATGTATGTGTCACTACTCTGTGCCCACAAATGTTATTTCAGCCCCCCTCCTAATTCAATTAACAAAATAATTCCAAAACAGTCTGATTTTAATACAACACAAATAATGATGATAACGATAACAATAATAATTGATGCTGCTGCTGCTTTTGTCTTTTGTAGTTAAGAATGGATCAAAGCCACCAATTTAAAAATTAGATCTCATAGTTTTGAAAAACCCCCAACATAAAGCAAGTGCTTTACCCCTTGAGATCTGATGTGGCTGGAAGTAATCAGTCTCATATGTGTTCACAATCCCCATCATCTGAAAAATGAATCTCACAGCATCCTTGCCTTCTCCTGCCTGCTCTTTCACCATAATCTTTGATTTTTTTTTATGCAATGACTCTAGATTTTATTATTATTTATTTTGGATGGGAGAAACTTAAAGACAGATTCATTCTTTCCTTATGATAAATGTTAATCAAATAGAGGCAGAGACTGATCATATAAATGGACTGGTACATTAATATATAAAAAGCCAAATAAGTCCATCACAGGCATCTGTGCCATTGTATTACAGCATTTCATGTAGTGCTCCTGACGTTCTTTCGTGGTTCTTGGCAAAGCACCAAAACTTATTTTTCTTTATAAAGTATTCCGGACTTAATGGAGGTTGGGTGTGCATGCACTAATAACTCAAACCATTGATGTTGCTCCCTCTGGCAGGCAGTAATGAATTCCTAAGAAGGTACTGCTGTTTGACTTGCTGTCTGGTTCAACTGTGATGTATTCTTGAAGGCTTATAAAAACTTGAGCTTGTTTTAATTTAGTGAAATTTGTCAAATGCCCTTTGTTTTTCCATGTTCCTGGATAAAAAGAGAAAAGGGAAGGGAGAGAGATACACATAAAAAAGAGAAAACAGAAGAAAGGGTTGTCTATTCAAACCAAAGCTCGGAAAATTTAGGAATTACTGTTGTATAATGGATGGATTTGGACACAGAAAATTTTTTTTAATCCCATGTTTTTGGTTGCCATGTAAAAACTGGCATTTTTAGACATGAATACCTTTAGACTTTTCTCCAAGTGCCTTCATCTTGTGTCTCTTTAGTAATTTTTTTTATCTTTCTCTAGATCATATCTAGTTTTTCTACCAATTTTGACACCATGATGAACAGACACACAACATTCCATTAATCTGTTCAAAATATGAATTAAATTAAAAAATACTTACTGGTTCTCTCATAACACATACTGGGATAGATACAAGTTAGATTACATTTTAGTTATTCATCATAATTATCATCCCTAAAGTAAAGCTTTGGGTCCTTAAAGGGTATCCTGGGATTCTTGGAATGAACCAATAAAACTGAAAAGCCCTGATCTTTTCCCAAGGTGCCATAGAATTAATGTTAGTGTCTGGAGCCATGAAAAAAAAAAGAATGTTTGACATTAATTTATTGATTCATTTTATATTCATTGATTCTTTTCAAGAAACTGAGGACATCTTGAAGTTAAGGTTAATTCTGAAACATCACTGGTCTTACCATTAGAAAATCTAGGTTCAAGGTCTGTCTCTACAATCTGAGTAGAAAGATCATGTAACCTCCAAGCCTTTATTTTCTAAATCTGTAAAATTAGAGGTATAATTCATGTACTTCTAGGTTTAGGTTATCTATTAATAAAACAAAGTGACTGTTTTTGATAGCTTAATTTTATTATAAATTGGATTCCCTTTTTAAGAAGAGAAAAGGGACAGTTAAATAGTGCAGTGGCTAGAGCTCCGGATGTAAAAATGGAGACTTGAATCCAGGACTTCAAACCTCTAAAATATAATACTCCTTGCAGAGAGAAACTAATTTCCACTCTGCCTCAGTTTCCCTAAAATGTTAACTCTTTACATGGGCATGGAGTTGGGAGGACCTGGGTTTAAATCTTGCCTAAGATACTTCTTAGTTGTGTGACCCTGGGCAAGTAACTTAACTCCATTTGCCTAGTCCTTGTCACTATCTTAAAACAAAAAGTTAAGGTTTTTAAAAAGAAGAGAGAGGAAAGCCTTACTGACTATAACCATTAAATTGGATATGGAGAGTAACAATCACCTTTTTTTCACATAAAAATAGAACTGGAAGGTCTAGATGATTTTGAATGGAGGCTGAGAAGGTTCTTTGAAGGTTGGGTGAATCACTGAATTGTTGCAGGAAAAAGCTAAATGTATGAACATGAATGAGATATAGAAATTGACAAGTCCTAGGATATAGGACCAGAAGGGACCTTAGAGATTGCAACCTCTTAATTTTACCTTAAAGGAAACTGAAGCCCTAAGAAGTTGATTGAATCATCCCTAGGTCATATGAGTAATGAGTGACAGAGCCTGCATTCAAACCCATATCCTTTGACTCCAAATTCAGTGATCTCCTCTTATTTTAAGAGGCTTAAGATATATATATATATATATATATATATATATATATATATATATATAAACTATAAACGTACTAAAATTATGACTGTCTTGAGATAAAGAAAAGATTATAGTTCAGGGATAAGAAATCCTTTAAACTTTTGTTGTTACTGGGTTGTTTTTCCTATCAAGAGTCACTGACCTGAAGGGGAAATGGTTTTGGTAGAAATTAATTAAACACCCTGTACCACAAATAAAAAAAGGAATGTGGTTTCAGTTTTCTTGTTGTTGGAGTGGCTGAGTTAAAAGTTTTGAGTAAACAATTTTTGAAACCAGGACTGAAGAAAATAATAACCCTTTACTTAATAAACCTAAATTGTAATTGTATTTCCATTCTGGACTGTGAATTAAAGAAAGATGTGCTGAGATCAAGACAGGGAGTTATAGGAAGGGAAAGAATTATTCAGAGCGGGAAAGATAAGTAGAAAAAAGTGAAAGAGAAAAAAGAAGCCCCAACAAATGTTTATGTAGCTCCCATGATGTTAGACCCTAGAGAAATAAAAAGGATGAGAACGATCACTTTGTTTTGCCCTCAGAGTTCACAATTCTATAGATCCTGATCAATATATGCATTTCCTTTTCCATAATTACTTCCCACTGGGCTCCTAGTTCCTTTACTATTCTACTATCTAGGTTTCTGCTCCATTGGGCAATAACTGATATTTTTATTTCACATGTTCACCCTCTCTGATAATCATTATGATGGTCATTTATTAGTCACAACTTATTGAATGAATCTCAGAACTTTTATTTGGGTTTTGGAAATTAAATATTGATCCTCAAATTCCTTGAAGCATGGTGCCAGTTTTTCTGATTTTTTTTGTATTCCCACACTATAACTCCCTCTATCCCCCCCCCCCCTTTTTGGAGTCAGAACTTATAGAATAAACCAGTGTTGGTTTTTTGAAGATGGTAAGGCATTTTAAAGAGTACAAGTGAGAAATGATACAAGGTACTTGGCTAATGATATTGAAGACTTTCCTTAAATGGGTTGCCTTGCCAGTTAATACAGATTAATAGATGTGCCCCTGTAGAGTTTTCTTGGTGCAAATAAAATGTTTACCATAGTTTCTGTGCCCTTCTTAGTTTCTATAGAAATATAACAAAACATAAAGAATCATCCTCATTTCCCCTGTCTTTATCTCCTAATCGTGTCTAAAACTTTATCCTTTTTTTACTTTTGTCAGATTGTAAATCTTATAGAAGAAACTGGACACTTTCATATCACGAACACAACCTTTGACTTTGACCTTTGCTCTCTGGATAAAACCACAGTCCGTAAACTACAGAGTTACCTGGAAACATCTGGAACATCCTGAGGATACAGCAACTGGATACATAGAAAACTATCGGGGCTCTTTCTCACTCTCTCTTGCTCTCTTTCTCTCTCTCTCTCTTTTTTTTTTGGTTGTGGTTTTTTCTTTTTTCTTTTTTTTTTTACTATGAAACACTCAGAATGATGCAACCAAAAGGAAAAAATAAAAATGAAACAACCCTCTTCAGCTTTATTTTTCTTTAAAGCCAGTCATCATCTCTTGATAAAAGGAGAGGTTAAGTGACAAGACTCAGAGGATCGCTCTTCTTACCAAGGAAATACTCCAGAAGAGTTAGCCTGGATAGCCTTGAAAAAAAAAATCAAAACAAAAGAAAAAACTCGTTCTTAGTGAATGTGTATGGTATCATGTATCTCTCTGTGGGATTTCATTCCATAAGATGAATACATGTTCAACACACTGCCTTATAATTAATCTATTTATTATTGCATACAGCTATTCTAATGTCATTGAGGGAATGACACTACCAGATGTAATAACTACTCGAATACCACCTATGCTCCTTTGATGCAGGACCAGTACCCAGTGACCTTACCCATTTTTTATGCCACTTATTGATGACTTTTCTTAGTCACCTGAAATGTTACAATCTTGTTTCTGTCTTTTTTTTTCCTCCCAGTTCTGAAAACAAAGTACCAATTGGGAAGGGGGAGGGACCAAAAAGTAGTCCTGATTTTCTTTGAGGTCTTTCCACTTTGAATTGGATCCAGTCTCTCTGTATCCATACATTGATCTTGGATCATGGTAGAAAATGCACCAAATATGACTTGCTTTCAAGCCTTAGTCAATAAACCAGTGGGATTTTTTTTTTAAACAAAAAGTGTTACTGTAAACTGTTCCGAATTCAGCATTGTTGATCTGTCATCAACATTCTTGTATCTGTTTATCTGGAAGTGAAGGCATTCCACAGGATCATAATTTTTTTAAGGAAAAAAAGAATACTGGTCCTGTTTTCTAAAGAAACTTTGTAGAAAATTCTTAATTTGAAACTATTTATTAGTTGGAATTTTCAGAACTATACTGCTGCCCATTTGTTACTTACCTTTATCATAAGACTGGGATAAGAGAGTTTTGTTTGTTAACTTGATCTGCTTAGATATTTTTAACCTTTGAAAAATTGAAATCCTTTCTTTGAAAAAAATTCTTTGTTGTTCTACAATGACATTAGATTATGGACTGATTTGCAGTTTCAGCAGTTCATTGGCTCTTGAGGTAGCCTACTTGTGTTTCCAGAAGAATTTCTTCAGTTGCTGAAAAGAGGTTGATGTTTCATTATCTGAACCCTCATGTTTAAACGAGGAGGGACTCTGTCCTGTGGCATGTAAAACAAAGCAGATGATTTTTTTCAAAGGTGGGAGGGAGGCCAAAAATATTTTTGATGCCTTTACTCCATCCTCTCCATGGATCCCTTAAGAAGTCCTTGTTTTAGGACCTCATCCCTCTGAAAAGAAGAGGAATAAAGAAATACTTCTGGATCCAAAGGTGTGTTCAGTGGATTGGCTTTAAGGAAACATGATGCTTGTTGATAGATCAGTGTCTCTCATGTTTACTTACATGCCAGATGCCGTCTTTTACATATTGGAATTAGTGTCTGTATAGTAAGTGGTATTTCTGGGCGTCCATTATTGTAAATGCAGATTCATAGTGGAGTTATTTCTACATAATAAAAATGGGAATTTTTTTCATTGTTTCTTTACGTCCAAAGAGAAGACTTTGTTTTTTTTTTCTTTAAAAAAATCTTAAATTATGATTCAAACCATGCTCCATGGAAGGTCTCTGTAAGGCTTCTTCCAAAAGAACAAGTGTACTTTTTTCAGTAATGTTATGACTCTTAATGATGATTGGCATGAAACTTACTTGAAGCATTTGTTGTTGTTGAGTCCACATTTCAATGTGCAATTGCAGAAGAATCTTCTTTCTGAATCATTTTGGACATTTGGTGGTTGATGTTGGGTTTTGTGTAGGTTTGGCTCTTTTTTTTAACATTGTGGGGCTAGGGGAGGGTCAATGTTTATATGAAACCGTTTGCAAATTTTCAAAGCAATCTTTAAAAGAAATGTTGAACTCCTAGTACACCGTCAACTTGGTATCTTTTTATTAGTTAAACCCAATACTTGCATATGTAGTTTGGACCATTTTGACTTTTCTAACTAAATTTTGTGGCGGAAACTCAGAATTTGGGGAGGGGAATAACTTTGCATCCTTTTTATAGAACATATTTACATAAAGACATATCACCTATGAAGTTAATAACCAAGCACAAACAGAAAAAAAATGTTAGAAACATTTTAAAGGGAAAGATGGTAAAATAAAAAAAAATACCTCCTTTGGAGATGAGCTTAGATCCACATTTGGGAAATTCATTAGTTGCTTTGAGAATTGTCAACATGACAAGGCTCTGATCTGTTGTTAAAATTGGGAAGAATATAACTATTCCCTATTTTTGGTGACAACAAAATGAGTTTTCCACAAAATTTTGATAGAACAAGAGTCATGTGGTATTGATCTTTTTTAAAAAAAAAGTTTTACATTAGCTATTTTCATCTAATTTTGTATGCAGAAACAATAAATCCTTTTTTCAATTATTTTCAATTAGTCATACTTCTCTTAAAATAACCCACTTAGGGCTATCACATTTATAAATGCTTATCTTGAGAATTTGTTAAAATGTTGTTTAGCATGCACTTTATCCTGGTAATAGTAACTTTGATACTTTAACTAGAAGATGATGTTTCTTGGGGGGAGGGGGGGTTTAACCACTTTTTTATGCATTTAACCCATATATGTAAAAGCTTCCACTGCTGTGCTATATTACTCTTATTCTTTACCATGATGAAAATGCCCCACTGGGTTCTGGAAGGCTATTCCAATAGAATGGACATTCTGGAAAGTTTATGAAGCTCTAAAGGCAGACCTTGTTGTAACCTAGTGATTCCTGAGGATGAGCCTGGCTAGAGTCATCATCAGAGGTTCGTCTCCAAGATGATGAATATTTTTTAACCAAGACAATTTCTAAAAGCCTTAGATATAGTGGCATTTAACCCACATCAATTGAGAGTGGCCCCATACTACAAATAATACACCCAAGGGAAGGATCTGATTTTATCAGCCAGGAAAGGAAGCTCTTAGTATAGAGTCTTCTTTCATCACCTCAGATTGAAACCCATCTGGACTTTGTAGATAAGTTCTAGTGCCTCAGGTACATAGAGTCATTTGTCCATGGCCACATAAGTAGTGTCAGAGGTGCATTTTGAACCCAGGTCTCCATGACTCCAAACTTAACATTTATTAAGTATGTGCCTGGCATGGCACTAAGTGATGAGATAAAAAGAAAGGAAAACACCCAACATAGTCCTTGCTCTCAAGGACCTCATGTTCTAATGAAGGAGATGACATGGAATAACTATACACAGTGTAGATACAATGTAAATAAAAGATAGTCCCAGAGGGAAGGTACTGAGGTGGGTGGGTGTGGGGGAACCAGGAATTTTGCAGAATGGTTATTTGTGTTGTCTTCAGAGAAGCCAGGAGGGAGAGAATTTTAGTCCCAGGAGATACCCAGTGAAAAGGTACAGAGTTGGGAGTTGGAGTGTCCTGTGCAAAGAATATCTTGTAGACCAAGTGTAACTTGTTCTTGGAGTGTAGGAAGGAGAGTAGTGTTCAGAAGACCTGCAAAAAGTAGGAATGGGCCAGTTTGTGAAGGACTTGGAACACCAAACAGAATTTTATGTTATGATCCTGTAATTCAGTGTGCTTTTGGAAAGCCATTTGGGCAGCCTAGTATAGGATGGATTAGAAAGAGGAAAGAAGAGTATACAAAAAAAAGTATGGGAAGAGGAAAGCCTGCACAAGGGTGGAAGCTATGTGAGCAAAGAGAAGGGGACATGGAAGATAAAGTGAAGGCAGAAATGAGAAGATTACAATAAATTGGAGGGTAAGTTTGGGAATTTGAGGGTGACAGCAAGGTCGTAAGCCTGGGTGAAAATAGTGCCCATTACAGTAAGTAATAATGAAGTTGGCATTGTGACACTAGGTGAGAGACTAGGACTGGATGTGTAAATTTGGAAATCATCTGCATATATGATATGATCATCTGCATAGAGGACTGATGGACGCAGATGATATTTACCAAGAGGAAGAGGAGAAGACCTTGGACAGAGCCTTAGAGGCCAGTCATGATTAGTTGGTATAATCTGGACAGCAAAGGAGTTGAGATGGAGCAGTCACATAGGAGAATCAGGACAGAATGATGTGAAAACCTACAGAGGAGAAGAGTGTAAGAAGAGAGTAGTCAACAGTGTCAAAAAGGATCAGAGCATAAGATTTGATATATAAGATCACTGGTGACTTTAAAGATGGTAGTTTCAGTTGAATAATGAGATCAGAAGCCAAATTGCAAAGGATTTATTGGTGAGTAAGAGGAGAGGAAGTAAAGGTTTTCCCTGAAAGGTATGTCCTAACCCTGTGACTGGCTAAGATGGAACACCCTAAACAAACTATACTACTTTGAATCTTTTCTGCTTATATGTGTACATATACACATAATACACATGCACGTATGCATGTAGTTTAATTGTTATTGGGAACTCCCCGTGAGGAAATTCCATTTACCAGTGGAGAGGAGTTCTATAGCTTAAGAGTCTTGGAGTATTGCCTTAAGCACCGGGACTTAAGTCTCTTGACCAGTCACACAGCCAGTATGTTTCAGAAACAAGACTAGAATCTAGGTCTTCCTAACTTTTAATACCAGCTTTCTATCTACACTACACCATGCTACCTCTCAATGTATGATTTATGATTATATGTCTGAACAATTATGCATAATGTAAATATACAAAACACATAGGGAAAGACAACTGAAGAAATGTAAATATTCCATCAAATCCATCAGACATCAGGTTATCTTAATACTTAAAACATTTTCCAATGATGTGATCAGAAAATTGTATATTATGGCATGTGTTGTAAAGATTTTGCTTATAAATTAAGATGTTTCATGAATTTTAGCGTAGTATGAGAGGCCAGTCTTATATGTGAGGATGATACAGTCTTTTTAAGGCAGCCATAGTTGTGTGACCATAGACAAGACCATCAGTTGCAGAGCAGTTATTGATCTGCTTTGGTTTAGGAAATTTCCTCCCGGACAATTTCTTTTACCAATGAAACCACAGGTCCAATTCTGCTCCCTCCACCAATGAAAGATCATCTTAGCACAAAAAAAAAGTTTCGATAACTGTTTTATCATCTGTGAATCCAAAGAGAAATTTCTTTTTCTATTAAAAACTTTACTAATTTCTGAGTGCATATGTGGGTGGCAATATCAAAATGAATATAAAAGCAAAAAAAAAAAAAGGAAATATAAAGTCAGGAAAAAATTTCATAGTGATACTCATTTTTAAAACATCACCAACCAAATTAATATATTTCAGTCTGAGAAATTGTCAATCCCCTTTATGCTTAAGGTCAGTTAAACTATTCCCTCTTTGAAATCCCAACAGTGAAACATTTTCTATTTTTATATGCCTATCTAATCCCCTGACACAACTAAGTTACTTAAATGTGAAATAAAATAACTTGTATTATTTTAAGCCTTTTGAAACTGTAATTAACAGCCATATTTGAAAACTATGGGTGTTTAGTCTTTTAAAAGTTTTGATTTCATTTAAAAATACCATTCAGTATTATGAATGATAATTATGATTGTTCATTTTTGATTGTGAAAATTGGAATGCTGTTTAGTGTTTTTTGCATCACTGTATTCATTTACTGCCTTTATAATTTAGAAACATTACTTCTAAACTTTTGACCTTATCAAGAACTAAATCTTTTAGATACCCAGTCACTGCTGTTTCCTATATTCCTTGCTAAGAAGACAAGTAGAAAATAGATTTTTAAGTCAGAAGGACTAAGCCACTGCTCTCTATTACATACAAATGTGTATTTTGGCTCTTGTACAGCTTTTCCAAGATGAGTGAATTATATTAAAAAAAAATGTCGATTGATTTTTTTTTAGCCAGTGGGAGTTCTAACAAATGGAAATAATACATATTAAGTAAAAGTACGTTAATATTAGCAAAATGAAGAAATACAATAATAATGTCAACATCTCTAATGGTTGAGTGTGTAGAGAAATAAACACGGAGGTATGTATATCTATATAGATACAAGTACATTAGTACACTTTTACGTGCCTTTACACCAGTGGTCCCCATACCTGGAGTTGAATTCCCTCCGCACCTCTGCTCTGCCTAATAGACCTCTAGCTTCAAAGCACAGCTCAGGAATCACCTCCTAGATAAGACCTTTCTTCTTGCCTCTAGTTACTCCAGTAGTATTCTCCTTGATATTACTTTGTATTACTTTGTATATACTGTTCTTTGTATTCATTTACTTATTTAAATGTTGTATATTGATCCCTTTTCTCCAATCCCACCTCAGTAAAATATAAGTTCTTTGAAGGCAGGAGCTGTTTCATTCTTGTCTTTGTATCAGTGCTTTGCACATCCGCAGTAGGCATTTAATAAGTGTTCTTTGAATTGAAGACAGACTTTCGACAAATCTCACAGTAGAGACAAGACTATTTTCAATTGTATATACAGAAAATGGCATAAATAACTCTTCTCCTTCAAGCTGATTCCTGATCAAGAGCAATTTATCGGCTTCATGATTGTTCATCTTACACAGAACAATATGGGCAAGTTTGCTCATAGATAATGGAACTAGAAGAGACCTCAGAGATCCTCTACTCTAATCCCATTATTTGACAGATGTTGAAACTGAGTCCAGAGACACTGAATTCCTTTTCCAGAGTAAAATAGAAAATGTGTCAGAATTGCTATTTGAACTTGGATTCCTCAAGTCCAAATCCAACCCTTTCCCCATATGACTCTGCATCTCATCATATAAACTATACTTAATATGAGTATATTAATAATTACATCAATTTATTAAATAAATGACAGAAAAACAAGAATAATGAGTAACCATCCTCATACACAGCCTAAATGAGGATGACAACTTTATATCTGCTTCTAGCTCATTTTTTCCTAAGCATTTTAGTCAGGGTTCCAAGATAATCAGGAGATATGTTCTGATACCTTCATATTTGTTATTAAAATTACATCATTTTTTCCAATTTACTCTGAACTCCTACCTCAGTTTATTAAATATGAAACATTTTCTCAACTTTATCAAATTTTCAGTCTCCTTGGCTTTAAAGAAACACAGAAGTTGCCAGCTATATTATTTATCAAGTGTAGCAAAAGATGAAGTTGCAAATAAATATATCAGCCGTGAGTAAGATCGTATCCAAAGTCACCTTTAGCCATTACTGCAACTGCCGAATTCTTAGTTCTAGAAATACAGTCCCATGACTCAGTTCTCTCAGCATACCCTTTGAAACTTCTCAAGGATTCCCTTGATGTTTCTTCATAAAATTAGGGGGAAACTCAGTTCTTTCCGGTTATAAATTCTCTTGGTCCCTTTTCTCTGTCTCCTTTTCAGCCTTCGCCATTAACAATTCCTCATGAATGGCTGCTAAATATTTGGTCTCACCGATTCCTTTTAGTAGAAACTATTACTATCCAAAATTCTAATGCCCCTTAAAAATGGAAAGAGTGTCTATAATTTCTGTGGGAGAGACTTTTGTGGTTGATGTTAACATCTGCACAGAGGAAATACTTTGTCCTTAGACTAAATAGCAAATCTTAGCCTATGGCTGGTCTAAAGGAAGAAAGAGTGTATGCGCATGTATTACCATCAGCAATCCTAAAAAAAAAAGTTTTTGTGTGCCACATGTTATCAGCTTTCCAAGCACTGAATTAAAAGTACTGGAAATATTTAACTTAGAAAACTCTTTTTTTTTCTTTTTGGCATGAAAGGGGCTAAGAATTCAACTCCCCTCCAAACTATGGGACACAATCTACTTTTGTGCCAATGTGTGTTTATATGTTAGCTAATTAAGGTGGAGGTTTAGCTAGACAAGCTAATTTTTATAAGGCAAGCCCTGTTAGAAAACTGACAAATATGCATCAAAATTAAAATTCACAAAGGACCTGCATTTATTTAAGCAGCTAGAAGTGCCGTAGCGACTAGACAGGAAGGAAAAACACTACCACAGGAAGAACAATACTATTTCATTTTGGCATATAACTAAGAGATGGAATGTTATACTCACTGGAAAGAAGATTGTTGATCCATAGGTATATCAGATTTGAGAAATGCTTAAATCTCAAGCTTAAATCTTAACTTCAATGCATAAACTTATTACCAGTTTGGAAGTTCTAAACGAACTGAACACACCAAATGGTCAGAGATGAATTATTCCTAATCTCTGCTTGGTTCAACATAAACATCCGCAAAGATTGTTTCTAGTATTTTCTGTAGCCCAGAGCCCAGCATCTTTGCCCGCTACAGCAATAAGCAAGTACATGTTATATTATCACTAATCTTTTGCCTGTGTGATCTAATTTAGGTTCAGGTGAAATCTTTTTACCATATTTTGACAGGACTGCCTTGCTTAATTCAAATCAATAATTGAGAGACAGAATAGTGGCTTGCAGAATGGTGGCATACAGAATGCCAAACAGAGTCAGAAAGAATTCAGTGCAAGTCCCAGCTCTGAAACGTTCATGGTTGTGCAATCATGGTCATATCTCCTAATTTCTTAGTGCCCCAAGAAATTCTCTGATACTAAAAGAGTTACTGATTTGCATTGATGGAAGGAGTTTCCACAATGGGAATTCTCACACTGATAAAATAAACATGGATTATCAGAGGAGAGATTCACAAATGACTCATTCAGTGTTTTCCCAAGAACATTCTCTTACACCTCCTATTTTCCCTGATTTTACAACTTCGGGAAATCTGGCCTCATTCTTCACTGAGAAAGAATACATTTGCTCTGGTGTTTCTCCTTTCTCTTCAGTTTCATAAATGCATTGCATTGGTCCCCCCAGACCTCCATGCTTTTCCAGACCATCTTCATGTGTTGTCTTCCCCAAATACAATGTAAACTTTTGGGAAGGCCCCAGCTTCCATGCTTGTATTTCCATCCTCAGCATTTAGCACAGTACCTAGGTAGTATTTAATGAATGTTCTGTTGCCTATTTTTATACTGATAACTCCTAGATCCACATATCCAGCCACTCACCTACTGGATATTCCCATTTAGATGTCTCAGGGATGTCTCAAACTCAACAGGTCAAAAATAGAACTAATCTTTTCTCTCAAGACTTTTCCTGCTTCCAAACAAACTTATTCATATTGAAGACATCACAACCCTTACCCAATCAGGTTTATAATCTTAGACTATTCTTCATATCTTCACTCATACCTCATAACCACTTGATTGCCAAATTTTATTGTTTCTAATCTCAGCATCTCACACAATTACCTATCTCCATTCACACTGGCATTTCTCTAGAGCTATTGCAATAACCTTATCTTTCATTTCCTTGAGGGCAGCTAGGTGGCACAGTGGATAGAGTGTCTAGAGTTGGGAGGATCTGGGTTCAAATTTGGCCTCAGATACTTCCTAGCTATGTGACCCTGGGCAAGTCATTAAATCCCAGTTGCCTAACCCTTGATGCTCTTCTGTCTTAGAACTGACACTAAGACAGAAGGTAAAGATAAAAAAAAAATTGGTTTCCTTGACTCCTCTCTCCCATCCTCCACGCATATGTCAATGTGATTTTCCTAAAAATCAAATCTGATCATGTTATGCCTCTGTTCAGATTCTGGTGGTTCCCCATGGCCCCCAGAACTAACACTCTTTGACAAGGAAAACTGTTCACAATTGGTCCTAACCTAACTTTCTTGCCTTGTTCAACATTACTCCCTTCATTCTCAATCTGATCCAGCCAAATGGTCTCACCATTTCTCATACATGACACCTCTACCTTTTCACTAGATGTCCATCACTCTCGGAATGCCCTTCTTTAATGTCAGAATTCCTAGTTTTCTTTAAGAATGTTTAAACTCTCCCCTCTGCATAAAGCCTTTGCACATGCTAGTGTTTCCCATGCCAATAAACTTCTATTTCCTTTGTCTATACATATATACTTATGTGTTGGCTGGGCCAGAAGCTCAAAGGCTTAAATTATTTCCATTTTGTCCTTGTATTCTCAGCACCCAGCGTAGTAGCTGACTCAAAGCAGGCACTTAATAAATGCTTATTGATTTCTTGGTAGATTAAAGAAATGGGGCCATCATGCCATGATAACCCTTACTGCTGAACTCCATGGTTATGAGTTCCTAAACTGTTAAAAGATATCCACTTTACCCTCCTCAAACCTACTTAAAGTTGCCGTATTGGCCCTTCTATACAGTTTGCTGCTCATACAGGAAGCTCTTACAATACTTAATTTCCTGGATCATCACACTTCTATTTCCTCTGCAATGTTACATACTACAGAAGCTATTCCTCCTGTTAATATGAACAGTTTTCCCTTTATCAAAGTGGAGTGTCAGTTGATTGCTGGTTTGTCACTTTACCATGATAAGGTAATTTGGCTCTCTGGGCTGAAGATTTTTACTGGGTAAAACAAGATAGATAATGTCCCCCCTCTCCACTCTGGCCCCTCCCAAGACATAGTCACAGCATCACAAAATTTTAGGGTTTGAAGAGCCCTTATGGCACATCTCTAGCAAGGAATCTCTACTGTAATATAGCCAAACAATTACAATTTGCTTGAAAACCTCAATGAGGGAAATCAGCTTCCTCTCAAGGCATCTCCTTTCCTTTTTAGAGAGCTCTAATCATTAGGAAGTTTCTCTAGATAAAAATCTAAATCTGCATCGATATAATTTCCATTGCTCCTGGTTCTGCTGTGTGTAGCCAAAGAGAATGAGTCTGAACCCTCTAAAAAACACCACTTCAAATGCTCGAAGATAGCGATCACATTATTTATCCCCATTACCCATGCTCTCTAAAGTGCCTCTCCCCCACCCTGAGTTTTCTTCAGACTAAACATGCCCAGTTCCTTCAACTAACAGTCCCCAGATGACATACTCTCATGGCCTTTTATAATCCTCGTTGCCCTCTTAAACATTAGCACTTTAATTTGGAAACCATACTTGAGATGTGATCCAACCAGGTGAGAGTACAGAGGAACTATTGCTTCCTTATTCATGGAAGCTATTGTCTCAGCTAGTTGGCATAGTGAATAGTGGCCCATAGTCAGGAAAACCTGAGTTCAAATTGGGTCTCAGACTCATATAGCTAAAAGAAAATATATTTTGTTTTGGATATATTGAGTTTAAGACATCTCCTGGAAATCCTCTTTGAGTTGTCTGAAAGGCAATTGGAGAGGCTAGATAGTAAGTCAGCAAAGAGACTAGGACAAGAAAGGAAGATCTGAAAATTATATGACATGACATAGCTATGAGATCCTATAAAAATCATTTAAACTCTGCTTCAGTTTCCTCAAGTATAAAATGGTAAAAATAATTAATAAACATTTATTAAGTGCTTTCTATGCATCAAGCACTGTGTAAGTGCTGGAGATATAAAAAGAGGCAAAAGATAGTGTCCTCAAGGAATTTACAATCTAATGGAGGAGACAATATACCAAAAATATATATACAGAGCAAGCTGTATATCAGATAAATTGGAAATACTTGAAAGAGGGAAGGAACTGGAGTCAAATGGGGTTAAGGACAGTTTCCTGTAGAAGGAAGGATTTTAGTTTGGACATAAAGGAAGTTAGGGAGGTCAGTAGAACATTTTGGGCATAGAGAATAGCCAGAGAAAATGCTGGGAGCCAAGAGATGTAGTGACTTCTTCATGGAACAGCCAGGAGGCCAGTGTTATTGGATTGAAGAGTATGTGTTCAGAAGTAAGATATGAAAAGACTGGAAAGGTAAGAGGATGCTAGATTTTGAAGGGCATTGAATGCCAAGCAGAGGATTCCCTATTTGTTCCTGGAAGCAACAGGAAGTCACTGGAGTTTGAGTAGGAAGGTCACATATTTGGGCCTGAAATTTAGGAAAACCACTTTAGTGGCTGATGGAAGATGGATTTGAGTGTGGAGAGGCTTGAGGCAGGTAGACCCACCAGAAGGCTGTTGCACTGATCAAAGTGTGAAGTGATGTGGGCTTACATTAGAGTGATGGCAGTGCCAGGGAAGAGATGACAGCATTTTAAAACTTTCTTTTTTTCCCCCCATTACATGTGGAAACAATTTTGACAATTGTTTTCTGACATTTTTTTGGATTAGATTCTCTTCTCCTCTCTTTCTCTCCCTGAGGCAGTAAATAGTTTGATATAGGTTATACTGATGCTTTAATGCAATACATATTTGATGGTGGCATTTATTAGAGATGTCCCAAAGGGAAAGACAAATCTGATGATGTCATATCCCTGCTTTTACTCCCCATATCTAAGGTATTGCCAAGGATTGTCCTGACAAGGATAGAAACTTACCTTTTCTCTTATTATGTGTTCAAAATGGCTACTAATGACCACTTTGCCTCTTGGCTTTTTAATTGGCAATACCATGGATATGGGAGGTGGAATAAGAGTTAGTGAGGAATCCAGAATGATTCCTGCATTAAAAGCCTGAGGAACTGAGAGGATAATGTTGCCCTCTATAGTGATAGGAAAAGCAGGAGGTTGGGACAGCTTAGGAGGAAAGAGAAGTTCAACTTTGGACATGTTGAATTTAAGATTTCCACTGGGCATCCAGTTTAAGATGCTTAAAACGCAATTGGAGATGAAAAGCAGAGATTGGGACAGGAAAGGTAGATGTGAAAAATATCAGCATAGAGATGATCATTAAATCCACTGGTACTGATAAGATCACCAAGTGAAATAGTATAGAAGGAAAAGAGAAGATGATACCTGTAGGCTATGGTTAGAAGATGGAATCTTCAGGAGGATCTGGCTGAGGAGGATCAATTGATAGGAAGTAAACCAGCATAGAGTAGTGTCTTGAAAACCTAGAGAGAAGTGGGTATCAAGGAAGAGAGAGTGATCTACAGTGTCAATGGTTGTAGATTAGTCAAGGTGAAGATCAGGATTGAAAAAAGGCCACTTCGTGATTGTTCTGAGGATCAAATGAGATCACATTTATAAAACACTCATCATAGGGCCTTTAATGTAGCAGGTACAATATAAATGTTTATTCCATTCCCTTTCCCTCCTTTTACTGGGACCCAAGATAGCATTATTTTGTGTGTGGGTGTGTGTGTGTATGTCTGACACATGACTCATTGAGCTCATCATCATCCACTAAAATTCTCAGATCGTTTTCAGATGAACTATTGTCTAAATATGACTTTATTTTTGGGTTTTTGAGCCCATATATGACAAATGAATTTCATTTTATTTGATGAAGCCTGATGCTTTAGCTTGCTAAGATCTGTTTTAATCTCAACTGTTATCCAGAGTTAACTGTCTTTCCTAGCTTTGTGTCATCTGTAAATTTGAGGACCATGATCTATGCTTTTGTACAATTCACTGAAAAATACAAAAGGGCACAGAGCAAAGTACAAATTCCCAAGACACTCCACTGGATACTTCTTGCCAAGCTGATGTTGAACCATTAATGACTGCTCTTTGAATTTATCCATTCAATCTGGTCTTAATCAATCCAGTTTTATTTTAGACTGACCTATGTCTCTACAACTTTTCTACAAGAGGAGTAGGCAGTGTCTTATCCATTGCTTTGGTAAAATTTAGATATATTATTTCCACAACATCCCTTTTTATACCATTTTAGTAAATCTGCCCAGAAAAAAATAAACCAAAATCAAACCAAAAGGGAGTTTGAGTTAAACTGGTATGATCTATCACTGATGAAGCAAGCCATGCTGATCTTTATGCTATTATTTATTCCTTTTATTATATGTCCATTGAACATCTCTTTAATGACCCATTCTAAAATTCCTCCATATTCAAGCCAATAATAATAATGTATTTTTTGAAGTTTACTACATTAATGTTTGTTAAGTACTTACTACATGCAAAGGATTGTCCTGAATTGTTGTTCGGTTACTTTTCAGTCATGTCTGACTTTGTGACCTCTGTATTATAAAGTGGGGGTTAATTTGTACCCTGAGGGGTTAAGTCTTTCAGTGTAGAGAGGGAGGAGAAGAGAGGAAAACCTCCCCTTCTCAAAACGGGGTTCAGGGGAGACAGCTCATGTTTAGGGTTGGCTCAGAGAGAGGAGAGGGGGGTTTGAAGATTTTCCCCTTATGCCTTCCCTCCTTAGCTAAAGCTGCTCTCCCTAATTCACTCTTGTCCCTCTTGTCCCCCCTCCACTACTCCTTGATTTGTTCACTCACACTCAACTTGGGGAACAGATAACTTTTAATGTCAATTCAATTAGATAATACAAAAGGAATAACAGGCAGGGAAAAATGGGAAAACGTAAGTGGGGAAAGGGGGTTCCTGTCTCTATCTAAACCCTTTCCCCTCCCTCCTTGAATTTGGGGGGAACTCAGGCCTTGGAAGCCTGAGCCCCCTAAGAGAAAGTCAGGTTGACTCACCCCTGGGCAACAGGAACTGAGGTAAAGTCTGCTCAGGTTTCTCTTCAGAAAATCCCTTCAATTGGAAAATGTTGGGGGAAAGGATTTCCAGTCACCAGCAGGAAAGTGGATAACCCTCAGGAGAAAGTCTTTTTGTTTTCACCCTCTCCCTTCACCTTCTCCAGACTGAACAGGACCAACTCCTCTACCAGCCCGAGTCTTCTCCTCAAGAATCCAAACTCCTGGGGCCCCTCCCCCATTGATGTGATCAATTTCATACACTCTTCAGCCTGGTACTTTTTCTCTAGTGCCAGCCTCTGTCACAACTCTTTTGGAGTTTTCTTGGCCAAGACAATGGAGTGGTTTGCCATGTCCTTCTTTAGCTCATTTTACAGATGAGGAAACTGAGGCAAATTGGATTAAGTGAATTGCCTAGGATCACACAGCTAGTAAGTATCTGAGTCCAGTTTTGAACTCAGGAAGATGAGTCTTCCTTGACTCCAGGCATGGCACTCTAATCACTCTGCTACCTAGCTGCTATAAGGTCCTAAGTACTAGAGATAAAAATACAAGGAATGAGGTAACTCCTATTCTCAAAGGGTTTACGGGAGAGAAAATATAGATGCACAAATATCTATATGATACAAAATTAATATGGCAGAGAAAGGAAACTAACATTGGAGGGAGTAGGAAAGGCTTCATGAAAAATGTAATGTTCAAATTATATCTTAAAAGAAGAGAGAGATTCTCAGGTCTGGAGTGAGAGGAGAATACATCCCATGAATGGAAGGAGACAAGGAGGTAGCAAATGACAAGATGAAGTAAAAGACAGATTGAAAACTGTGTGATATGAATAGAACGATGAGTTTGACTGGGACTTGGAGTACAAGATGGAGAGTAATATATAATGAGCCTAAAAATATAGGTTGTGCTAAGGTTGTGAAGGGCTTTAAAAGCCAATGGAAGAGCTTGTTTTTTTCTGGTGGTAATAAATAGTCAATAAATTTATTGAATAGAGATTGACACGCTCGTGTTTTAGGAAAACCACTGTAGCAGTATGTGGAATTTGGATTGGAATGATGGCAAACCTTAGGAAGGTCATTTAGGAAGCCAGTAAAATATAGGTATTCCTTCCACACTGAGACTTTCCCCATCACAGTTTCAATATGTCATATGTTGGCATAAGAATTAAATGGGAATTTTGGGGGATTTTTGTGGAAGCTGCAGATAGCACATAAAGGCCATCAGGTGACACAGAAAAAGTTTACAAACTCAGAAATGCATAAAATATATTTTTAGGATTGTATAACATCAATATATTTTATCTTTTAGTACCATAAATGTACAGTTTCTTTTTTCAAGTTAAAAGTTAAAAATCTGCAAAAACAACATAAAAGCTAGCAGATGACACACAAAGGCTAGAAATGTGGAGATATCTTTAAAAAGTTTAGTAACTCATGAATGCATAAAATGTATAAACTGTAATATATTATTATGCCTTTATGATATGTTAAGTATTATTCTCCATTTTATTTAAAAATTAAATTTTTAAAAATTTATTTTTTCATATAGTTATTTTACTTATTGTTCTACCTATAGCCTATGACCAAATACTTAATCCAAATTTTACAATAAGGTACTGTAAACATCCCATAAAGGAAGAGAAAAAAACTCATACTTCTCTGGCATGAGGGGAGGGTGAAAAAATTTTATGTGGATTTTTTTCAGGTCCTAGGGGCACTGCACCCCTGTGATTTGGAAGGAATACCTATAATCTAAAAGAGAGATGATGAACGCCCAAGGTAAGGTGATAGGTTTGTACTTAAAGAGAAGAGATTGAATGAGAATGTTGTTGTGGAGGTAGAAATGACAAGGTTTGGCAAATGTTTGGGTATGTGAGATGAGAGAGACTGAATCGAGTCTCCTGAAACCAGGAGATTCAGAACTTTGACAACTTCAACAAAAAGAAATAATTTTGAAATAGGAGTAGATTTGGGAGAAAATATCAGGAATTCTGTTTTGAAAATGTTGAGTTTGTATTGTCTCTATGGTGGTCAGTTTGAAAGGTCTGATTAGTAAGCTGCAAAGTGGGTTTGAACTCAGGGTTCTAGGTCTGGTTACATAGATCTGTGAATCATCAGAGTAGAGATTGTAACTGAGCACACTGAAGAGCTGTTGAGGCCACTGCAAAATCACATGAAGAGAGAATGGGGTCCAAGACAGAGCTCTGGGGGGGGTATACTCAAAGTTAGAGAATTTGATGTGGATCATGAATCAAAAAGAGAAGGAGCAATCAGATAGGAGCAGGAAAAAGTAGTCATGAGAACTTTTAGAGAAGAGATTATTGAGAACAGGGTGGTCAACATTTCCAAGTGGAGCAGAGAGGTCAAGACAGTTGAAGGCTGAAATAAGAGCATTATTTGATTTGACAATTGGATTATTGATGACTTTGGAGAGAGAAGATTCAGTTGAATGAAACAGATAAAAGCCAGAATGCAGAGGGCTGAGGAATAAGGGACAAGGAGAAGTGGAGGCAGTAAGTGTACTCATTTTTTTGGAGGTTTTATAAGAAAAAGAGGATAAATATAGGCCAATAACTTACTGAGGATGGTAGGATCCAGTTAGGATTTTTTTAGGGATAAGGGAGACTTAGGCATGTTTGGAGATAGTAAAATAGGAACCATTGGTGGGAAGATGATGAAGATCTGAGGAGTGGGGGTGATTGCAGAGGCAATCTGCTGGAGAAGCCAAAAGGGAAGGGGTTCAAGGCCAAATGTTGGCCTTGACAAAAAAGAATAGCTCTCTTGTTAGAGACCAGGTGAGGGTATGGTGTCAGGAATTTTAAGATGAAGAAAAGAGGAGTAAAGGGAGCTTATTGAAAATGACTCCATTTTTTTTAAACTAAGAAGCTACATCTAGTTGAGAAGCTGAGGGAGGGAGGGAAGTGGAAGATGTGAGGAGAGAAGAGATTTGGAATTCAAACTGTGGTAGCCTGTGGGTCATACTTCCTGTCCTCATGGAAGTTCTGATTTAATTGGATTGGGAGTATGTGGGAAAAAATAAGACATTTACAGATATAACTAGTAAATAACTGCCTTGGTTTAGGGAAAATAATTTTAAATATTAGAAAGGAGCCCTTCAGCTGTTAAATAACAGTAACCATCATCCCTTATGGAAATGTGATAGCTGCTTAACAAAAACAAAATTCAGGGTGGGTATTAGGATGCCTGAAAGCCAATCCTCCAAGATGAGAAGGTCAGAGAGAGCAGGGGAATGAATAGTGTGTATAGTAAAGCTATGTGTGTGTGTGTGTGCGTGTGTGTATGTTTCCAGTCATTTCCCACCACCCCGTCCGTCTCCTCTCCCACCCCCAGCTTTGCCACACAGTCGCAAAGTTTCAGAAGGTTTTAAAAAGGATGCAAGCCATTAAAAGAAAATAATCAAAGCTATTGAAAAGATAAAACAAATGAAGCCACCTAAAAGGCTGTCTGTGCAAGTAATAAGGCTGTGATGCAGATATTGATTTCAGAGCCTGGCAGACATTCCGGGCACATGTGGTTTGTGTATCCGTGTCTGAGTGGGTGGTCTAGACAGAAGTGCTAAATGCAGCAAGATGGCTTAGTTTTGGAGCAGTAGAGGGAGGCCTTAATGACCGGCTTAGCCCAATGTCATCCAGAGCTCTTACAGCATAAAGAAACTTTCTGCCTTTGTTCTGTGGGACCAAGTCTTAACTTTGCTTAGTCATTTAAATATTTGGATCTCAGCTCTGCTTAATATTAATCAAAAGGCTGGAGTATTTAATGTTCCCTTCAGCTTTTCTTCCCTCTTTTCCCCTCCCTGAGACAGGGCAGGGTGGCATAAAATGCAATAACTTTCTTTTTGTGTAATCAGTTTTGTTCCCTGGACATTATGCATCCATAAAAATCCCTTTTTTGAATTGAAACTTTTTTTCAATCAATCATCAACGTTGTTTATTAAGTGCCTGCTATGTTCTAGGCTCTGTACTAGGCACTGTGAATTTCAGTATAAAGAGTGAACTAATGTTTACTCACAATCAATAAGCTTACATTCTAATGCAGTAGGATAGCACTTACATATAAACATATTTGCAACATAAAATAAAGTAAAACAGATATATACAACATAGATGAATGCAACATGGTTTGGGAGGGGGAAAACCAGCTGTTGGGGGATCAGGAAAGGTTTCATGAAGAAGCTAGTGATAACCTCCATCTCCAAAAAGAAGAGAAGAGCTCGGAGGGAGAGGTGAAGAGAGAATATATTCTAGGCATGTGGGACGTCCATTGTCATAGGGGAGAAACTGAGAAGAGCAATTTGGCAGGGTTTTGGAGTGTTTGAGGAGCAATGGCCACTGAGGTTAGAAAACTGTTGGGACAAGTTTGTTTAGTTCTTTAAGAGTGAAACAAAGGATTTTCTTCTTCATTGGAGAAGCAACTGGGAACCAACCACTGGATTGGGTTGGTTATGTGGTCATAGCTACGCTTAAAGAAAATTACTTGATAGACATTTTTCTTGATAGGTCTCAAGAGTACTGAATGTGTAGCGAGTCTGGGGTTTTGGTTCTGAGTGGGAAAACTCCCTCTTTTAATGCATTTCAACACCTTCTCAGCCATTTACAGTCCTAGAGAGTTGTTTAGGGCACTGAGAATTTAAGTGAATTACAAAGGTCACAATAGGCATCAGAAGTAGGACTCGAACCTAGGTTTTCTCAACTCTAAGGCTATCTCTCTACCCATGCTACCATCTGTTTAGTTTTTATTTTAGCCTAAAGTAACTTATTGACTTAATCACAGTCATTGAAAACATCATTGTATCTGGAGTTCAAAAGAATCATGGAAATCATCTGGTACAAAATGTCCATCATCTTTGACTCATCTCTTCCATAATAAGGACTACACACTATAGATAAGAAGAAAGCTCTTCTATGCACCAAAATATTGACAGCAGCACTTTTTGTGGTAGTAATGCAGGGGTCCCCAAACTTTTTACACAGAGGGCCAATGCACTGTCCCTCAGACTGTTGGAGGGCTGGACTATAAAAAACAAACAAACTAGGAACAAATCCCTATGCACACTGCATATATCTTATTTTAAAGTAAAAAAAAAACGGGAACAAATACAATATTTAAAATAAAGATCAAGTAAATTTAAATCAACAAACTGACCAGTATTTCAATGGGAACTATGGGCCTGCTTTTGGCTAATGTCTGGCTAATGTCACTGCTAGCCATAACAGGTGATGCAAGTGTGCATCAGTTAGTCTAGATCTGGTTGGAGATTTCAGATGTTTCATTCTGGAAAAAGTCTGTTCACAGACACAAGTCCTGCCAAAGATGGTTGCCATTTTGAGTGCATGGTTCCTGAGATTAGGATATGTCTCAGAGGGGAGAGATGCATAGAAATTAGGCAAGCTGCTTGACTTGAATGAGTCTTTCAGAGTCACAATTTCGCAGTTCAGCCAGTTCCATTTGGTAAATTGTATCCACATTTTCAATGTCAATAGAAAATGGGTTATGGAAAAGCTGTATGTCCTGTTAGTGAAGATGAAGCTCTTTAAATCTGAATTGGAACTCCTTTTGCAACTTTTCCAGTGAATCCACACATGTTTCTTTGGGGAATGCAATCAAGGGTTTTTCTGCTAACAGATTTTGAGTTAAGGGGAGATGGCAGAAATTTTCCTCCTTCACTTGTTTGATGAGGCCTAATTTTACTTCAAATGCTTTCACATGTGATTGCATATCACAGATGAGCTTCCCTTTTCCTTGAAGTTTCACATTGAAACTATTGAGTAGCTCTGTTATATCTGTCAGAAAGGAGAGTTGCTTCTCACATTAGAGGCCCACCGCTGATGTCACAGGCCAGATCACCGCTCTCTGATGGCTGCATACAGTACTGGAGGTGGTGCTGGGCCTGTGACACTGTATACTGCTGTCTGGGATAGTAGAGGCTGCAGCCCTGGCTGGGATGGACCTGTCACACCTTGCACGGGCCCATCATTGCCACCACTATACTGGGCAGCAGTAGACACAGTGCGGAATCCCCTCCCCCAGATCACCACTTACTATGCTGACGTCTTCCATTGTGCAGCCACACGATCCTTTGTGAGGCGCCTCGTGCTCCTTCAGTTACTCTCAGAACAAGGCATCACACGAAGGATTATGTCACTGGAAATAGTGCTGTACGTGAGCAGCACCCCGCTTTGTGGCACCTCCATATACAGCGCTCCTCTCACTGACCACCAATGCAAGAGATGCCCCTTCTGGAAATGTGGTGGGGGCCAGATAAATGGTCTCAGGGAGCCACATATAGCCCATGGGTCGTAGTTTGGGGACCCCTGTAACGAATTGGAAACAAAGTAGATTTTCATTGACTAGGGAATGACCAAACAAATTTTGGTACCTGACTGTAATGGAATATGACAGAGCTGTAAGACAGAGTGGATATAATACATACAGAGAAGCATAGAAAGATTTTTACAGTCTGATGTAGAATAATGCAAGAAGAGACAACAAAGTAATATATATATATGCATATATATGTACATATGACAACAATGGGAAGAAAAACTGCAAAACAATCAAAAGTTAATGTTATAATATTACAAAAAAAATAAGCAAAACTGCAAAGAACAAAGTTGAGAAAAAATCCCCAGCCCCACTTTTCCGCAAAATCTTGGAAGCCCACAAATGTGGTAGATTGTATATCTTTACACTTTTTTAACATATTGATTGATTTGCTGATTTTTTTCTCATTTTTTCTTTAAAATATTATTTGTATTTGGGATGTCTTTCTGGAAGGTAGAGAGAAAGAAATCCTGGTGTGTTTAAACAAAACCCCAAAAGATATCAATAATTTTTTAAAAAGAAAATTATCTAGACAAATTATCTAAAATTATCAGGTATGTTAGAGGCAGAGTCAAGATGGCGGCATAGAGGCAGCAAAAGTTCAGACCTCTGAAAACCCTTCCTTACCAATTACAAACTAAATCTCCTAGGGGACTGAAAATCAAACCTAACAACAAGACAGAACCAAAGAACCCTCCTGTTGGACTCAACTTAAAAGGTACACCCCCCAAAAGCCTGACCTTGAGAACACTCGGGTTTAAGGGGAAGGAAGAAGGAAGGTCCCAAGCCCTGCCCTCACCTAGAGCTTTAAGCCTCCAGTGGCAGCTGGAACTTCTGGGCAGGCAAGGGTGCTGGTCTGCAGGGAGTACCTTTCAGGCAAAGCTGTGCCAGGCTCAGAGCATCAAACACAGGTGGTGGGGAAGCAACTGGAGAAGAAGCACAGAGCATGGAACGGAACGGGCAGCCTAGTTTCAGCAGGGGAGACACTCCATATTCCCCCTCACCCCCCTTTCTGGAGGTTTTGGCCTCAGGGCACATCCAGCTCAACCCAATTGGGCTTAATCCCATCAAAACTTTTAGAGGGCAAAGAAGCTCAAGCTCTAATACTGCTCCCCCACAGACTGTGTTGAGAGATTTTCTGACTAAGCTCCAAGGGTGAAGGTGACAGAAAAGCCCCAAACCACAGATCCAACAAAAAAAATGACAGGAGCAAGAGCTCAGACAACTGCAGGGAGTAAAGAAGGGGTAAATATGAGGAAACAACAGAAAAAGAAAAAAGAAATTACAACCTACAGCTTCTATGCAGGCAATGAACAAAGAGTAATCAAAACAGAGAAGGAAGAGAGAACACCAAGCAAAAAATCAGAAACTCCAGTGAATTGGATACAGGCTTTGGAAGAACTCAAAATACAATCCAAAGCACAATTAAGAGAGGCTGAAGACAACTGGGAAAAGAACTTAATAATCAAGATAAGGAAATAGAAAACAATGTCTTGAAAGCTAAAATCAATCAGCTTGAAAATGAGGCAAAGAAGATGAAAGATGACCTCGAAAGAAAATCAGACCAGAAGGAAAAGGATGACCAAAAAGCTAGGGTTGAAATCTAGTCTTTATAAACCAGAATAAAACAATTAGAAGCAAGTGACTTCACAAGGCAGCAGGACACTATAAAACAAAATCAAAAGAATGAGAAAATTGAGAAAATATGAAGCACCTCATTCACAAAACAGAAGTTTTAGAAACTCGTTCAAGGAGAGGCAACTTAAGAATCATTAGTCTACAGGAAGACCATGACAAAGGAAAAAGCCTGGACATCATACTATAAGAAATTATCCAAGAAAACTGCCCTGATATTCTAAAACAAGAGGGAAAAGTAGAGATTGAATGAATCCACAGATCACCTCCTGTACTTAATACCCAACTGACAACACCCAGGAATGTTATAGCCAAATTCAAGAACTATCAGATCAAAGAGAAAATATTACAAGCTGCTAAGAAGAAGTCATTCAGATACCATGGAACCACAGTGAGGATAACACAGGATCTGGCTGCATCTACACTGAAGGACCAAAAGGCATGGAATATGATATTCCAGAAAACAAGGGCACTATGTCTACAACCAAGAATCAACTCCCCAGCAAAATTGACTATATACTTACAGGGGGAAATGTGGTCATTTTAAAAAATAGAAGAATTACAAGCATTTGCAAAGAAAAGACCAGACCTGAACAGAAAATTTGATGCCCAAGGACAGAACTCAAGAGAATCATCAAAAGGTAATTAAGAAAGAGGGAAAAAAGAAAAACAAAACAAAAAAAAAAACCCTGCAACCCCCCCTTTTTAAGAGACCCAATAAGTTAAAATAATATATATCCCTATAAGAAAAGAGGTCATTGATAACTCTTAAAAATTGTTATTATCACCTGGGCAGTTAGAAGAATTACACTTAGAGGGAACAGTGACAAAGAGTATAGGATGAATGCCAATACATAAATATGTATATAGATGTATGTATGCATAAATACATATATATGTATATATAAATACAACTAGAGCTAAAAAAGAGGTTAATACTAAAAGAAATGGGAAAAGAAACAAAAGGGGATAAATTTATATGTCACAAAGAAGCACATCACAGGAGGGGGGAGAATATCAATACATTGGAAGAGTAAAGAGGTTGGAGACAAGAAAAACTCAACTCTTACATGCATTGAAATTGACTCAAAGAGGGAAGAACAATAAAATACATTGGGGCAGAGAATTGATTTGCGCCCTATAGGGAATTAGAAGGGTAACAAATGGATTGGTGGGGAGGGAAGAAGTACAAGGCAGAGAAAGGGTAGGGGGTAGTTAGAAAGACAGTAAAGAAAATAAGAGAGGAATAAGAAGGGAGGGAGGTAGAAAGGGAACTAAAATAAGGGTGGGAATTAGGAGGACTGATTAAAAACAAAACATTGGTGTAGAAGGAAATAGTGGAAGAAGAAAGGGCAGGACTAGGAGTGGAAATCAAAATGCTGGGAAATACACAGTTGGTAATCATAACTCTGAATGTGAATGGAATGAACTCAACCATAAAACACAAGTGAATAACAGAGTGGATTAGAAACCAAAACCCGACCATATGCTGTCTAAAAGAAACACACATGAGGAAGGTAAACACACATAGGGTAAAAGAAAGAGGATGGAGCCAAATCTATTCCACATCAACAGATATAAAGAAGGCAGGAGTCTCAATCATGGTATCTGACAAAGCCAAAGTAAAAATAGATCTAGTCAAAACAGATAGGGAAGGTAATTATATCCTGATAAAATGCAGTATAGACAATGAGGAAATATCAGTACTCAACATGTATGTACCAAATGGCATAGCATCCAAATTTCTAAAGGAGAAACTAGTGGAGCTCAAGGATGAAATAGATTGAAAAACTATACTAGTGGGAGACCTGAACATTCCTCTATCAGAACTAGATAAATCAAACCAAAAAATAAATAAGAAAGAGGTAAGAGAAGTGAATGAAATATTAGGAAAATGAGAGTTAGTAGATATGTAGAGAAAAATAAATAGGGACAAAAAGGAATACACCTTCTTTTCAGCAGCATATGGTACATTCACAAAGATTGACCAGGTATTAGGGCACAAAAACATTGCAACCAAGTACAAAAGAGCAGAAATAATAAATGCAACCTTCTCAGATCACAATGCAATGAAGAGAATAATTAGTAAGGGTACATGGAGAGGCAAATCAAAAATTAATTGGAAATTAAATAATATGATTCTCTAGAACTGGTTAGTTAAAAAACAAACCATAGAAACAATTAATAATTTAATTGAAGAAAATGACAATGATAAGACATCCTTTCAAAATATATGGGATTCAGCCAAAGCAGTACTCAGGGGGAAATTTATATCCCTGAGTTCATGTGTTAACAAATTAGGGAGGGCAGAGGTCAATAAATTGGGTATGCAAATTAAAAAAAATAGAAAGTGAACAAATTAAAAATCCTCAGATGAAAACTAAATTAGAGATTCTAAAAATCAAATGAGAAATTAATAAAATTGAAAGTCAAAGAACTATTGATTTAATAAATAAGACTAGAAGTTTGTACTTTGAAAAAAACAAATAAAATAGACAAAGTACAGGTCAATCTAATTAAAAAAGGAAAGAAGAAAACCATATTGACCATCCAAGATGAAAAAGGAGATCTCATCTGTAATGAAGAGGAAATTAAGGCAATCATTAAAAACTATTATGCCCAATTATATGGCAATAAATATGGCAATTTAGGTTATATAGATGAATATTTACAAAAATATAAATTGCCTAGACTAACAGAAGAAGAAATAGACTATCTCAACCACCCCATATCAGAAAAAAAAAATTGAACAAGTGATCAAAGAACTCCCTAAGAAAAAATCCCCAGGTCCAGATGGATTCACAAATTAATTCTATCAAGCATTCAAAAAACAACTAATCCTAATATTATACAAACTAATTGACAGAATAAACAAAGAAGGAGTTCTACCAAATTCCTTTTATGACCCAAATATGGTACTGATTCCAAAGTCAGGGAGGTCAAAGGCAGAGAAAGAAAACTACAGACCAAATGCCTTACTGAATATAGATGCAAAAATATTAAATAGGAAACTAGCAAAAAGACTCCAGCAAGTCATTTCAAGGATTATTCACTATGACCAGGTAGGAGTCATACCAGGAATGCAAGGATGTTTCAATATTAGGAAAACCATCCACATGATTGACCATATCAACAAGCAAACTGACAAAAATCACATGATTATCTCAATAGATGCAGAGAAAGCCTTTGACAATTTACAACACTCATTCCTATTGAGAACACTAGAAAGTATAGGAATAGAAGGGTCTTTCCCAAAAATAATAAACAGTATATATCTAAAACCATCAGCAAACATCATCTGCAATGGCGATAAACTAGAAGCCTTCCCAATAAGATCAGGAGTGAAACAAGGAGGCCCATTATTACCTGTATTATTTAACATTGTACTAGAAACACTAGCAGTAGCAATTAGAGAAGAAAAAGAAATTGAAGGTATTAAAATTGGCAATGAGGAGACCACACTATCACTCTATGCGGATGATATAATGGTCTACTCAAAGAATCCTAGAGAATCAACCAAAAAGCTAGTCGAAATAATCAACAACTTTAGCAAAGTCACAGGATACAAAATAAATCCACATAAGTCATCAGCATTTCAGCTGCAAGAATTAGAAAGAGAAATTCCATTTAAAATCACCCTAGACAATATAATATACTTAGGAATCTATCTGCCGAGACAAACACAGAAACTATATGAACACAACTACAAAACACTCTCCACACAATTAAAACTAGATCTAAATGATTGGAAAAACATTCATTGTTCATGGATAGGATGAGCTAACATAATAAAATATGACAATCCTGCCCAAATTAATTTACTTATTTAGTGCCATACCCATTGAACTATCAAAAAACTTTTTTACTGAATTAGAATTAGAAAAAAAAATTACAAAGTTCATTTGGAAGAACAAATGATCAAGGATATCCAGGGAAATCATGAAAAAAATGCAAAGGAAGGCGGACTTGCAGTCTCAGATCTCAAACTATACTATAAAGCAGTGGTCATCAAAACAATTTTGTACTGAATAAGAGACAGAAAGGAGGATCAGTGGAATAGACTTGGGATAAGTGACCTCAGCAAGACAGTCTATGACAAGCTCAAAGATCCTAGCTTTTGGGACAAAAATCCACTACTTGATAAAAACTGCTGGGAAACTGGAAGACAGTATGGGAGAGATTGGGTTTGGATCAATATCTCAAACCCTACATCAAGGTAAACTCAGAATGGGTGAATGACTTGAATATAAAGAAGGAAACTATAAGAAAATTAGGTGAACACAGAATAGTATACATGTTAGATCTTTGGGAAAGGAAAGACTTTAAAACCAAGCAAGAGCTAGAAAAATCACAAAATGAAAAATAAATAATTTTGATTACTTCAAATTAAAAAGTTTTTGTACAAACAAATCCAATGCCACCAAAATTAGAAGGGAAACAATCTTCATAACAAAAACCTCTGACAAAGGTCTAATTACTCAAATTTATAAAGAGTTAAACCAGTTGTATAAAAAAAATCAAGCTGTTCTCCAATTGATAAATGGGCAAGGGATATGAATAGGCAGTTTTCAGCAAAAGAAGTCAAAAGTATTAATAAGCACATGAAAAAGTGTTCTAAATCTCTTATAATCAGAGAGATGCAAATCAAAACACTTCTGAGGTGTCACCTCACACTAGCAGATTGGCTAACATGACAGCTATGGAAAGTAATGAATGCTGGAGGTGATGTAGCAATGTGCGGACATTAATGCATTGCTGGTGGAGTTGTGAATTGATCCAACCATTCTGGAGGGCAATTTGGAACTATGCCCAAAGGGCGCTAAAAGACTGTCTGCCCTTTGATCCAGCCATAGCAATGCCCCAAAGGGATAATAAGGAAAAAGCCTTGTACAAGAATATTCATAGCTGCGTTCTTTGTGGTGGCAAAAAATTGGAAAATGAGGGGATGCCCTTAGATTGGGGAATGGCTGAACAAATTGTGGTATATGTTGGTGATGGAATACTATTGTGCTGAAAGGAACAATGAGCTGGAGGAATTCCATGGGGACTGGAACAACCTCCAGGAATTGATGCAGAGTGAGAGGAGCAGAACCAGGAAAACATTATACACAGAGACTGATACACTGTGGTACAATCAAATGTAATGGACTTTTCCATTAGTGGCAATGCAGTGATCATGAACAACTTGGAGGAATCTATGAGAAGAAACACTACCCACATCCAGGGGAAACACTGTGGGAGTAAAAAAAACGAAGAAAAACAACTACTTGATTACATGGGTTAAAGGGATATGGTTGGGGATGTAGACTCTAAATGAACATCCTAAAGCAAACACTAACAATATGGAAATAGGTTTTGATCAAGGACACATGTGATACTTAGTGGAATTGTGTGTTGGCTATGGGAAGGGATGGGGGAGGGAAGAAAGGGAAATAATATTATTCTTGTAACCATGGAATAATGTTCTAAATTGACTAAATTAATTAATTAAAATTATCTAAAATTATTTTATATATAATTCATTCCCTTCTTTTTGCACAGGATAAACTGAGGCTTCAAGGGGAGAAAATGACTTAAGATCACAAGACATAAGAAACAAACTGGACTCTGTACCTTGGCCGGCTGATTCCAAGTTACACTTCTCTGCTCATTGGGCCAATCTGCAGCCAGGACCTTTGCTGCAGCTTTACTTGCTGCAGGGGAAGTTGATTTGTTGGCAGTTGCCATTTGCCAGCACAATTACTGCCATATTGCTTGGAGCTATTAGCACTGTGTATTCTTTAATGTGTCCTCAGCTAGTGATTCCCATCTTGGAAGGTACTTAAAATTCTGCTTTAAGGTCCTAGCTATAGAGCTGGCAGGTACCTCAGAGGCCATATAGTCTCTCCCCCCTCATTTTGTAGATGAGAAAACTGAGTCCCAGGAAGGTGAAATGATTTGCCTAAACTCACATAGAAAGTCAACTAAGGGGCATGATGGATAGACTGTTAGACATGCAGCTATGAAGACCCAAGTTCTAACTAGCTGTGTACTAGTTGTGACTTGGACAAATCACTTGATCTCTGTCTCCCTCAGTTTCCTAAAAATGAGGATAATAATAGTACCTCTCTCCTAGGGTTATTGTGAGGATAAAATGGGATAACAGTTCTTTGCAAACCTTAATTTGATAAGTAAATACCAGCTGTTATTATTATTAGAACAACTAATGTTCAGTGCAGTGTCCCAGCTTTTCATATACATCAGGGCTACTTTCATTCAGCAGATTTAACCATAGGGAATCAGGATCTCCTCCGTTGCTGTTTGGGAAAACTAGCTTTCTCATACCACTAAATTCACAGAGCCATATATATAGTCCTAGAGAGATAGGGAAAATATAAGTAAGACCTCTTTGAGGTATAATGATATACCTATAAAAACCAGATATAACCATGTGGCTTTCCCTTTGTATCTAATAATAATCTCATATTTTTATAATGCTTAACATTTATAAAAGACTTTCCTTATAATGTTTCTTTGAGACTAGAAGTTTAATATTATTTATCAGTAATGAATGAATATTTAAGTGCTTCCTCCTCATATGTTGGGGATAAAAATTTGAAAGCCAGACAGTTCCTGCCCTTCCTACCCTTAAGGAACTTTCATCACACTGGTGGAGACAACATGTCCTTAGATGAACAAATACAGGACACGGGAATCAAGAAAGGCTTTTTGAAGAAGATGGCACTTGAGCTGAAAACTTGAAAGAAACTAGGAGTTTCAAGAGGCAGAGATCAGGAAAGAGAACATTCTAGTTGTGGGGAAGAGCCTAAGACTCTAAAGTGGGAGATGGAATGTCTTTTTTAGAAAATTAGAAAATAGAAAAAGGGAAGCTAGAATGGTGGGAATGTAAAATGCATGGAAAGGGAGTGATTGGTCTAGAGCAGATTGCAAATGATTGTAAATGCTAAATAGATAACTTTGGATTTCATTCTAAAGACAATGGGGAACCATTGAGGCTTCTAGGGTGGAAGGGTGGAAGAGTGGAACGGTCAAACCTACACTTTAGGAATCTCTGTTTGGTGGGAAGATAGATCGTAGAGAGGGATAAACTAGATACAAGTTTAGTATAATATTACAGTACCTGGACAGGGGAAAGGTGATGAGAGTTATGATAGTTAATTATGTTGTAAAGTAAAATAGTGGATAGATGTGAGAGATGTTAAGGAAGTAGCATCTAAGATTTGGCAACTGTCTGGTTATGGGAAATGAATGAGAATGAAGAGTTTATAATGAATCCTGGGTGGAAAAGCTAGATACCTGAAAAAAAAAGGTGAAATCATAGAGATAATGGGAAGTTAGGAGGTGTACATGGCTGAAAGAAGAGATAATGAGTTCCTTTTAGACATGTTGAGTTTCTCAAAAAGAAAAATGACCTATATGTTTAAGAATACTTATAACAGTTCTTTTTGAGGTGGCAGAAAATTGGAAAATGAAGAAATATCTCTCTATTGGAGAAGGGTTGAACAAGGTGGGCCTATGATTTTAATGGAATGTTATTGTTCTGTAAGAAATAATGAGCAGGATGCTTTTAGAAGAAACCCGGACTTTCATGAACTGATGCAAATAAAATGAGCAGAATAAGGAAAACATTGTATATGGCAGGAATAATACTGCATGAAGGTCAACTGTGAATGACTTGGTTATTCTCAGCAATAAAATGATCCAAGACAATTCAAAGGACTCATGATGAAAAAATGCTCTCTACCTTTAGAGAAAGAAATGATAAAGTTTGAATGCAGATTGAAGCATACTTTAAAAAAAAAAACTATTTTTCTTGTGTTTTTTTTGGGGGGGCAGGTAGAATCTGTATTTTCTTTCACAACCTAACTAATATGGAACTATGTTTTGTGTGTATAACTTATATCAAATTGCTTGAAAGATATCATGCCAAGATAGGCATGGAGGAGAGGGAGGGAGAGAATTTGAAACTCAAAATTTTAAGAAATGATGTTAAAAACTGTTTTTACATATAATTGGGAAAAATAAGAAGTATTTTAAGTTTGAAATGGCTGAATTATGTATTGACATTAAGCAGGTGGATGGGGATATAAGATTGGAGCTTGGGAGATAGTGAGATTGGGATATGAAGATCTTGGAGTTATTTATATAGATATGGTAGGAGAATTCATGGGAACTGATGAGATCACTGATAAAAACTTTATAGCAAAGAGAACAGAGTCCTAGGATACTTCTGTGAATAGGGTTGATGATACAAAATTAAAAAAAAAGTCTCCATCAAATATGTAGCAAGAGATACACAAAAGAGTAATGTCTTCAGAATAAAAGAATGAGCATCTGCTAATAAAGAGGGTGGTTAACAGTGGCAAATATTAAGACTAAAAAGAAGACAATTGGGTTCATCAATAAGAGACCATTGGTAACTTCAATAAAATGAATTTTTATCTAGTAATGTGTAAGGAAGTCATATTACTAAAGGCTAAGAAATGAATTTAGGAGGCAAGACATAGAGGTAGTTTCTTCTAAGAGTTTGGCTATGTAAGGGAAGAGAGAAAACAATAACCTGAGGGAATAGTAGAATTAAGTTAGCTCTTTTCTTTTCTCTCTTTTTTTATTTTTTTCCCTGTCTCTCTCCTTTTTTAGTGGTGGGGAGATCTATGGCAAGAAGAAGGACCATCTTATCTGAGACTGGATGGAGCAAAGAAGGAGGAGATAGAGGATGATGCAGAATTGGAATTTGAGGATAGCCTCAATTTTTTTTGCAGTGAAATATGAAGCAAAGTTGTCCATTGAGAAACCATGTGGCAGTAATGTAGGTATATTGCAAAGATTTGGAATAGCCACTATGTAGAGTTCAATAGAAAGGTGAACATGGATGAGTAAAAGATCAGTGTTTAACAGAAAGGGCATTAGGAGCAGGCCTTACACTAGGAACCTTGGTTCAGATTCTACTTGGAATTAAATGAAATGAAAGCTTATAAATCACTGAATAATGAACAAAAAGCATACTGTGCCCTAAAAACAAGATATGAAACAAGGATACAGTGATACTTAGCTTCTAAAGATGAAGCCTCCCTTGTCTTCATAGAAAAATGTGACTGGCAAGTAGAGGCAGGACTGAATAATATGAGGACATTCTCAGTTTTCAGACACTGAACAAATTGGAGAGGCCCCAATTCCTCATAAATAGGAGTTTTTATTCCCTTAGTTGACTTGGAAGTTGCATCATGGGAGGCAGTGACCAAACAGGTTCAAAGGTCGACTTTGACACTTTTTCAGAAAAACTAATCCTGTTGCATCCCTGGAATTATCACAGAGGGCTTAGTAATTTCTGGTGGACCCAGGTATCATGGTTGTATGACTTCTGGAAGCTGTTTTTAGCAGAATCTAAGCAGAAGAGGGAAAAATGGATGGTGGGAGCTCTTCATGTTTGGAATCTAGATAAGGATAAGTGATGATAGGACATCGGGGAAAGGGATCAAGATATTGAAGAGAAGAAAGTAAAATCAGAGTGGAAGTGATCACCTAAGAAAGCTAAGAGGGGTAAGTGATTAGAGGTTATAGTGGGAATGGATAAGAATAGATTTAGGAGGAGTGAGACACAGGGAGAACTGGAAGATCAGGAAGTTATGGCCAGATAGAAGAATCTGAGAGAAATGATTTATGGAGATGAAAAATTTCTGAAAGATGATAAGATCAAGAATATGATCATCTCTGTGTGGGGCTGAGAAGAAATGAATATTCAAATCAGGAGCTGAAGAGATTGATAAACTGGTAAGGAAATATATTTGGAGGGTGTCAATGTGTAAATTGAAGTCCCCTGAGATAAGGGCAGGCTCTATAATCCAAATACTAAACTGCTTGGGTAAGGAAGGGTCATGAACTGGACATTGGTTGATAATAGCCACCAAAATATGGATGGGATGAGATATCTTGTTAGAAAGAACCTTAATGGAGATATTGCTGAAAGAAGAGGTAGGGGAAAAGCCCATAACTGGCAATCAGGAGAAAGAGTCATGACAAGCCTGAACAGCTGGGCTAGTATATGTTAAGGTAGGTCCTGGGAGAAAGAACATCTGGTACTATGGAGTATGGCCAGGCATACAGCATCTTCAGGAGAATGCCAGGTTTCTATGGAAGGAGAAGGAGAGGCGAGAGAATTAGAGGAGAGAGAGTAATATAAAAAGAAGTTTATGATGAGTAGGTTAATTCTGGAAAAATATGGAAGGACCTATATGACATTATGGAGAGTTGTTATATTGCAAAGACCACATGTAATGTATTAATTTGACATCCAAAAAGGCAACATCATTAACCTAGGAGTGATCAGTTGATTGCACATTGGAGGAGCTAAGTATAAATCTTGCCTCAGACATTTGCTGGCTATTTATCTCCAGACAAGTTAATATGAGTTTGTTTTTTCATCAGTAAAATGCAGACAATAACAGTTATCTTACAATAGTGTTGTAAAGAAAATATAAAACAATCTGTAAACTTTAAAGCATTTTATTAGGAGGTTTTACCTGTTTATGAATTATGAGAACCTTTGCTGGTCTAATGAAGAATATGGAATCCTCATAATAATGTTTTTTGTTTTCATTAAATCATAACAGAGGAAAATACTAAATATCATTTAGAGGCTATTGTAATATCGTTTTCCCTTTCCAAATAATGGGCCCTCTGAAATCTATTTATGGGCTTTCAGGAGATTTTTGTAGCTCACCTTAAGAACCTCTGAATAAAATTTATGTCATTTATTATTGTTTTTGTTGTCTGAAATAATTGTCTAGAAAGACTTTAGTCATAATACTCTCCATGAGGGTCAGTAGCTTTCTTGCCACTAAATTTGAACTCATTTCCATTTTTCTTAATATAACTTCTATTGGTATTTTAAATTTCTTGTCCATTTCTGAATATCTCTCACATCTATTCCTACCCATCCTACCCAAGTGAGCCATCCCCTATAAAAAAGATTAAAAAAGAAAGAAAAAGAAAAACAGTTCTGGGAAACCAACCAACAGAGAGTATGCAATATTCTATACCCATGGTTCCTAGCCTCTGCATTTTCCTCAATTTGTATTTTCAGTTCCAAATTCTCTCTTTCCTTCTACTCTTCCTCAGTCATTAAAAAAAGTGATACCTATTATACAAATGATATGCAAAACATATTTCTACATTAGCCATGTTGTGTGTATTAGGTGGTTTCTTTGCTGGATTGTTTATGGTAATTGGAGGTGCTGGGCAAATGCACTGAGAAATAAGGTAATGGGAAGATAAAATTCTTTCCCTCCTCTTCCCCTCCTCCCTGCAACTTCTGCAGTCTTTTTCAGTTGGGATCAAACTGAGATTCAGAATGGGTAAGTTGACTGAAAATTTAACAGATAACTCACTCTCTAAAATACCAGAAACAGGTATTTTAAGGAAGGAAATTTGGATAGTAGAGAGGGAGTTCAGGATTTCCCTAATCTATTATAAATCTTAAGATGAATAAGAAAAGTTGTATAGTCTTTAAGAGGTCTTTCAAAGGTCTTCAGAACCAAGCTCTAAGTCTATCAGAGAGACACCAATAATCTGAAAGACAGAGAAAATCTCTTTTAGCTCTTTCTCCTAAAGTCCCAGGAAAAAGAGTGAGTAAGATGCAGTTTGTGTCTCCTTGTTCAACTGCCTTCTCTAGGTCACCTTCTTCTCTAGAATTTTCCTTGATGGACAGATCTTCAAGCTTCCATTCATTGCATCTGCTTTTCCAGGTTTTCTCTAGCATTAATCTCTTACATGTGGGGGGGGGGGGAAGCAAGAGAAATGAAGAGAAAATGTGCTTTATTTCCCCAACCCCTGAACCCATCAATTCTCTATCTGGATGTGGACTGCATTTTTCATCATGAGTTCCTTAGAATAGTTAGGGATCACTGTACTGATGAGTTGTTACTGTGTACAATGTTTTTCAGGTTTCTCTTACTTTGTTTTACATTAGTTCAAATAATTCTTCTCAAATTTTTTGAAACTATCCCCTTGATCATTACTTATAGCATAATGGTATTCAATCACAATATATGTACAACTTATTCAGATATTTCCTCAACTGATAGACGTCCCCTCAGTTTTCAGTTCTTTGCCCCACAAAAATGATGCTATAAACATTTTTTTACACATGGGTTCTTTTCTTTTCTTTTTTTTTCATTGATCTCTTTAGGATGTAGACCTATTACTGGCCAACATGGCAGCAAAAGAAAGCAATGTGTTGGAAGGGATGTGGCAAAGTAGGGACATTAATTAATTGCTGGTGGAGTTTTGAATTAATCCAACCATTCTGGAGGGCAATTTGGAACTATGCATAAAGGGCTTTAAATGAATGCCTGCCCTTTGATCTAGCCATACTACTGCTGGGTTTGTACACCAAAGAGATCATAAGGAAAAATACTTGTACAAGAATATTCATAGCTGTGCTCTTTGTGGTGGCAAAAAAATTGGAAAATGAGGGGATGCCCTTCAATTGGGGAATGGCTGAACAAATTGTGGCATATGTTGGTGATGGAATACTATTGTGCTAAAAGGAATAATAAAGTGGAGGAATTCCATGGAGACTGGAACAACCTCCAGGAAGTGAGGCAGAATGAAAGGAGCAGAACCAGGAGAACATTATACACAGAGTCTGATACACTGTGACACAATCAAAGGTAATAGATTTTTCTACTAGTAGCAAGCAAATAATCTAGGACAATCCAGAGGAATTTAGGAGTAAGAATGCTATCCACATCCAGAGAAAGAAGGTTTGATGGGGTTATGATTGGGGTTTGGGAGTTAAAAGATCACCCTGTTACAAATATGAATAATATGGAAATATGTTTTGAACAATGATACATGTATAATCTAGTGGAATTGCTTGTCAGTTCTGGGAGGCTGGAGGGAAGAGGGGAAGGAAAGAACATGAATCATGTAACCATGGAAAAATATTCTAAATAAATAAATACATTTTAAAAAGAAGGATATAGACCTATTTATTAGTGGAATACCTAGGTCAAAAGGTATGTGCAAACTATAGGCCTTTGAGCATAGTTCCAAATTGTTCAGCAGAATGTTTGGGATAGTTTATAATTTCACCCCAATATATCTATTTTTCTACATCTCTTCCAGCATTAAAAATTTTCATTTTCTGCCATTTCAGCCAAACTAATTAATATGAGGTAGTATTTCAAAGGTGTTTTAATTTGCTTTTATCTAAATATTAAAGATTTAAAGAACTTCCTATCAGTATTGATAGCTTTGATTTATTCATCTGAAAACTCCTATTCATATCTTTTGACAATTTATCAACTGAACAATAGGTTTTATTTTCTAAATTTGGCTTACTTCCTTATTTATCTGATAAATGAAAACCTTGCTATTGTTATTATGATTATAGAAACTTGTTTAAAAAATTTCCTCAGCTTCCTGCTTTTCTTTTAATTTTGGCCACATTGTTTTTGTTTATATAAGGTTTACCTTCTTATCTCTGTCTCTTGTTTGATCATGAACTTTACCCCATCTATAGAATTGACAGGCAATTTCTTCAATGCTATCCCAATTTGCTTATGATATTACTCTAATCAAAATCATGTGCTTATTTTGAGCTTATCTTGGTTCATGGTGTGAGATGCTGGTCAGTGCCTAGTTCTGTCAGACTACTTGCCAATTTTCTCAGCAGTATTCCTTAGTGAGTTCTTGTCTCAGTAGCTGGAATCTTTGGGTTTATCAATCTTTAAGACTTAATTGTACTTATTTGTTTCTGGACATTGTATACTTAAATTATTCCACTGATCCACCACTCTATTTCTCATCTAGTACCAAATTATTTTGGTGATTACCATTATGTAATAGTTTGAAATCTGTTTCTGATGAGTTCCCTTCCTTCACATTTAAAAAATTAATTCCCTTGATATTTGAAGCCTTTTATTCTTCCTGATGAATTTTATTATTATTTTTTCTAGCCCCATAAAGAAATTTTTTGATATTTTTATTAACAAATGACTTAATTGATTATTTCAATAACAAAAATAACAAAAATCACATACTTATCTTAAAAGATGCAGGAAACACTTTTGACAAAATAAAACACCCATTCCTATTTTAAAACACTAGAAAACAGGAATAAATGGAGCTTTTCTTCAAATTATATACAGTCTCCATCAAAAACCAAGAGCAAGCATTATCTGTAACAGGAATAAATCAGAAGCCTTTCCATTAATATCAGGTGAAGTAAATAAATTTAGGTAGAAATATCATTTGTATTATATTGGCTTAGCCTACCCATGTGCAATGAGTATTTTTCCATTTATTTATCCATATTTGGGTGTAATATTTTGTAATTGTGTTCATGTAATCATTCTGGGGTGTCTTGGCAAATAGATGCCCACATATTTTATACTGTCTTTAGTTGTGTTAAATGGAATTCGTCTTTCTATCTTTTCCTGCTAGGTTTTATTGGTAATATGTAGAAGTGCTGATGGATTATGTTGGTTAATTTTATATACTACAACTTTGTTGAATTGTAACATTTTTGATGATTTTTTTTAGTTAACTCTGTGTTCTCCAAGTATACTCTTATATCTTCTGAAAAGTGATAGTTTTGTTTCCTCTTTGCCTAATCTTATTTCTTAAATTTCTTTTTTCTTTTTGTCTTATTGCTATGAGTAGCCTTTCTAATACAATACTGAACAATAATGGTGATAATGGACATCCTTGCTTCACCCTGATCTTAATGGAAAGGCTTTTGATTTATTCCTGTTACAGATAATGCTTGCTCTTGGTTTTTGATGGAGACTGTGTATAATTTAAAGAAGAGCACCATTTATTCCTGTGTTTTCTAGTGTTTTAAAAAAGAATGTGTATTTTATTTTGTCAAAAGTGTTTCCTGCATCTTTTAAGATAATTATGTGATTTTTGTTGTTTTTATTATTGATATAATCAATTATGCTTATAGTTTTCCTAATATTGAAATAGCCCAATATTCTTAGTATAAATATTTTACTTTACTCTCCTTGCCAACATTTAATTTAAATTTTTCATAAGCAATCATTTAAAAAATTGGTCTATTGTTTTCCATCTCTTTGCATTTTTTGGTTTAGTGTAATAGAGGGGATAAAAGGAAGAGATTTATGACAAAGGAAGAAAAGTGAAAAGGGAATGGAATCTTCTCCCACTAAGGCAGGGACAGAGTGAGGGGGTGATGTTTATAAAGCAAGGGAGAGAAGGAGGATGATTTTGCCTTTTCTCCCTCAGCACTCTCTGACACCCCCTCCCCCCCACTATGGTTGCCTTCAACTCTTAACTGTTGGGTTCTCTGAAGGATCTTGTTTGTTTGAAGAGGCTTGTGGTGATAACCCTCTTCCTTTTTGGGGAGAGAAATATCACTTCTCTCCCCCTCAATCTCAAGCTTCCTTCTAGTTAAGGTTTGAGTCAGTTTCTTGGTCTTATTAACTGAGTTTATTTGAGGGAAACAGAAAGGAATAGGGCAGATTGGAGGGTAGGAAATTGAGGTTCAAGAAGTAAGGAGGGGAAAGGGGGTACTTATCCAACTACTAACTAACTAACCCTTCCCCCCCCCCCCAAAGTCAGGCAGATCAGGTTTTGGTTCACCTGACCTCCTTGGTGTCAGTGTAAAGAAACTCTGGTTCTTGGTTGCACAGTGAGTGTCCCCAAGTTCAAGGTTCAAGGAGGTTGATGGAAATCTTTTTCTTTAGTGGTCAGCTTATGTTTCAAAGTCCTGCTCAATTGGCTTGTCTTCTTGTGAGGATCTGGGGTCAAGAATCACAGGGAGAGAGATCACTGAGTTGGAGATTAGCTGGAGCCTACTTCTCTGATATGTGTTTTCAGATGGAAGTCAGTTTTCAACTCCTGGATCAGCTTACAAATCCCCTCTCTCTCTCCAAAGTTCTGTGTTCCTTTTTGCCCACCCCCACTGCTGTAGACTGCTGAAGCTCTTCCAAGTTCATTTTCCTTCTCAAACCTCTTATGTTAGGTATCAGCACCCTATTTATGTCATGGAAATACTTTTTGCCTAATTTTTTTACAAATAGTTTGTATAATATTAGAATTAATTAGTCATCAAATATTTGGTAAAATCCACTTTTAAATCCATCTGATCCTGGTGTTTTTCTTTTTCCTTAGAGAACTCATTAATAGATTGTCTTTTTCTAAGATAAAGTTTTTAAGTATTATATTTACAGCTAGGTGGTACAGTGGATAGAGAGCTGGGCCTGGAGTCAGGAAGATCCATCTTTCTGAGCTAAAATCTAACTTTAGACATTTCCTAACTGTGTAACCCTGGACAAGCCACTTAATCCTGTTTGCTTGTTAAATGAAGCTAGAGAATAAAATGTAAAATCACTCTACTATCTCTACCTCTAAAACTCCAAATTGGATCATAAAAAGTTGGTCAGGATAAAAAAAAGACTGAACAATGCTGGCTAATGTGAATGAATTGTATTTTTAATAAGTATTCATCAATTTCATTTAAATTATCAGTTTTATTGGCAGATAGACAAAATAGTTCTAAATTACTGTTTTAAATTCATCTTCATTTGTAGTGTACTCATCCTTTTCTGTTTAATTCTGGTAATTTATTTTGATCTTCCTTTTTAAAAATCAATGGCCAATAGTTTATCTAGTTTATTTTTTTTCATAAAGCCACCCCCTAGTTTTATTTATTAGTTCATTTTTTACTTTCAATTTTATCAATATCTCCTTTGACTTTCAGAATTTCTAATTTGGTGTTAATTTGGGGATTTAAAATTTGTTCTTTTCCTGTTTTTTTTTCCATTGAATGCCCTATTCATTGATCTACTCTTTCTCTCTTTTATTGATATAAATGTTTTTGATATATAAATTTCCCTCCAGCATTTCTTTGGCTGCATCTCACAAATTTTGATATGTTGTCTTATTGTTGCCACTTTCTTTAATGAAATTATTGACGGTTTCTATGATTTGTTCTTTGAACCACTCATTATTTAGCATCGATTAATTTTCAATTAAGTTTACTCTATCCTTCAAGGGCCCATTATTGAATGCAACTTTTGTTGTATTCTGATCTGAAAAGGGTATATTTAATATTTCTGTTTGAGGTTTTTATATCCTGATACATGGCCAGTTTTTGTGAAATTGCTATGTCAGCAGAGAAAAAGGTACATTTCCATCTATTCCCATGTCATATTCATCTAAAATTCTACTCATCTCTTTAACTTCTTTTATATTTATTTTATTGTTACACTTATTTTTGTCAGAGAGGGTAATTTTAAGTCCCCCACTGGAATAGTTTTACTATATGTTTCCTTCTCTACCTCATTTAACTTATTCCTTCAAGGATGGAAGTTATGGTATTGTTCTGTGGGTTGGGCTAGCCTCTCACAGGGGATGGGGTCTTGGAGGTGGGACAGTGTTGGTGGAATGATGAATGGGACACAGCTTTTGTATTCAACCAGCAGCACAGGTTTCACAGGAAAAAACTGTTTCAACTTGTCTGAAGCTTGGCTTTATTTTATACCCTCATGGTCACACATCTACTTGACACAGTTTCATTCTCAACATACATGTTTCCATAGATCCTAACAACAGACACGGAGCCTAAGGAGATAGTAAAAAAAAATTGTTGCTAAGTGTGAGGTCAGAGGGTAGAATCAACATGACCCAGATTTAGGTTGGGAAATTCTGAGCATAGATTTTCCAGAAGTTTTATGCCTAGAAAAGAGCATCCTATCTAAGTGGGTACATAAGAATCCTTAGGTTTACTTTTGTAAGTGGGATCTCCTGGATATGATCTGGGAGGACCGAGTAGGACATCTGTAATAACCCTGTAAGCATGTTGCTCTCATCTATTTTTCCTGGTCCTAATAATAAGGGTATGTTAATGAGAGAAGTCACACAGAGAGGGGCTGAGTGGGTGTCTCCATTCTTTCTAAGAGCCACTTTGTGACCTCCTGGTTTCCACAAGTGACCATGTCAAAACATCATAGCTTAATGGTCCCTGGCAGCATTTCGTGCATATAAATTCAGTACTGATATTAATTCATTTTCTAGGTACTTTTTAAAAAATCAAAATGTAGTTTTCCTTATTTTTCTTATAATTAGTTCTATTTTTTTATCTTGTTTCATCTGAGATCATGATTATTCCCCCTACCTTCCCCCCCCCCCCTTGAGGTAAGGCAAAATACATTCTTTTCCAGCTCCTTATTTTAACTTTTTGTGATTTTTCTTTTATATGTGTCTCTTATAAACAATATATTGTTGGACACTTAAAAAAATCCATTTAGCTTTCCACTTTCATTTTATGGATGAGATCATCACATTCACATTCACAATTATGATTGCTAATTGGGTATTTCCCTCTATTCTATTGTTTTTTTATGTATGCCCCTCTTTTTTTTTTTTTTAAATCCTGTCCTCTCTTCAAAAGTCCATTTGGATTCTGATCACTGCCTCTCTTAATCTACCCTCCTTCTTATCCTTCTGTGCATGTCTTTCCTTCCTCATTTTCTGTAGGATAAGATTTATTTCTATACCCAACCACGTGTGCATATTTATTCTTTCTTTTTTTTAACCAGTTCAGGTGAGAATGAGGTTCAAGTATTGCTTGCTCCCCTACCATTTCTCATCCACTGTAAAAACTCTTCTTTGCATGCCTCCCTTATGTGATATAAATTTTATCATTCTTTCCTTTCTCCTTTTCCACAAAGCACACTTCATTCTCCATTTTTCATTCTTCTTTTGAGATCATCGCAATATAATCAACTCATATCTATGACCTTCTCCAAGTAGACTCCTCCCAATTGTCCTAATGATAAGAAAGTTTTTAGGGATTACATGCATCATCCCATATTGCCATGTAAACAGTTCTACCTTATAGAATTGTTATGATCTCTCTCACTCATGTTTATCTTTTTATTATTCTCTTGAGTCTTGTATTTGAATGTAGTTTTCTATTCTTCTCATTTTTTGTGAGAAATGCTTACTTCATGTATTTTATTAAATATTCATTTTTCTCCCTATAGGAATGTACTTTTTTCTGGGTAGATTAATTTTGTTTATAATCCTAGCTCCTGGGGGGAAGAGTCAAGATGGTGGAGAAGGTTCAAAGACCCATTTGAATTCTACAAAACTGTCCTCCAAAAATTATGAATTATAGAACAGTATAACCCACAAAAACCAGTATGAAATAATTTTTCAGTCCCCAGAACTTAGAAGGCCAGCATGAAAGATCTATTGCACAGGGGTGAAAGGGTAGTATTAAGCAGCACACAAAGGCAGGAACCACCTTGGCAACAGGTCTTGGGGTGGTTGAATAACCACCAAAGGGTTCTGGAGCTCTCAGTCACAGATGATAAAATGGGTCATCAACTTCCCAGAAGGAGAATTTGGGGGTATCATTGTTGGTTCTGACTGCAAGACTTGTTGCATTACCCATATGAATATCCAGGTTGCAGTCCTGAGTTGTGGTCTCAGAAAAAGAGTACTATCACACAGTCACACACCAGCACTCATGACTACAGTGGAACAGGGTACCCTGGTCATGGTCCCAAGGTAGAAAATAGTGCTAATCGTTACTCACAGAAAAGAGTACAGGCCATGGGAGTTTAAAACACACTTCTCCTTACATTATATAAAATTGGAAGGAATGAAAGTTTATAAATATCCAGAGCTATCTCTGAAGGCAGCTACACAAAGAACCTGAAGCCTGGAATAGTGTTCCCTTCACCACAGTTACAGAGCCCAACTTTAATAATTTTTTAAGTTAAAAGAAAAAAAAAACACTGGAAAATGATCAAACAAACAACAAAAAAGAAACAGCATAGAAAGATATTTTGGCGATAGGGAATACCAAAACACTAATTCAGAAGACCACAAAATTGATACTGCTAACATTTAAAGTCTCCAAGAAAGATATGAATTTCTGTCAAGCACAAAGAGAATTTCTGGAAAAGCACAAAAAGTATTTAAAAAATCAAATAAGAGGGGTAGAAAAAATAGAAAATAAATGAATATAATGCATGAAAATCATGAAAAAAGTCATTAGCTTGGAGGCATAAGAAATATTGAAGAAATTAATAACTTAAAAAACAGAATAAGCCAATTGGTAAAAGAGGCACAAGAATTCAACAAAGAGATAAGAAACTGGTCAAATTGAAAAAAAGATATACAGAAATGCAATGAAGAGAAGAACTTCTTAACAGGAAGAACTGGTCATATGGAAGAGATACAAAAATTCACTAAGGAAAAGAACTCTTTAAAAAGTAGAATTGGCCAAATGGAAAAGTAGGTACAAATGTTTACTCAAGAAAATAATATCCGAAAAATTAGAATTGCACAAGTGGAAGCTAATGACTCCATGAGACATCAAGAAACAATCAAGAGAAGTAAAAAAGAAAAAAGAAAAAATAGAGGAAAATGTAAAATATCTCATTGGGAAAAATGACTTGGAAAATAAATCTAGGAGAGATAATCTCAGAATTATTCAACTACCTGACAGCCAAGATTAAAAAAAAAGAGAGAGCTCAGACATCATCATTTAAGAAATTATCAAGTAAAAATGTGCTGATATTCTAGAACCAGAGGGTAAAATAGAAATGGAAAGAATTCACTGAACACATTCTGAAAGAGATCTCCAAAACGTAAATCCCTAGAATATTATATTTTAATTCTAGAATTCCTAGGTCAAGCAGCCAAAAAGAAACATTTGAAAAATTATGGAATCAGTCAGAATAACATGAGATCTAGCAGCTTCTATATTAAAGGACTGGAGGTCTGGGATATGATATTCCAGAGGGCAAGAGAGCTAATACTTTAACCAAGAAATACTTAACCAGCAAAACTGAGCATAATCCTTTAGGGGAAAATAGCTATTTAATGAGGTAGAGGACATTCAAAGATTCCTGATGAAAAAACTAGATCTGAATGGAAAAGCTAGCTGTCAAATACAATACTTGAACATAAAAAGGTAAACATGAAAGTGAAATCAAAATCTATTCAATTGGTTAAATTGTGTATGTACCTACATGGGAAAATGACTCATAACTTCTAAGAGCTTTGTTATTATTAGGGCAATTAGAAGTAGCCTGCATCCAGAGGGCAAGGATATGAGTTGAATAAGATGAAATGATGTCTAAGAGAAATAAAATTAAGGATAACAAAGAGGAATGCATTGGAGAATGAGGAAGAGAAAAATAGAATGGAATCAATTATCTCACATAAAAGAGGCATAAAAGAGCTATTACAGTGGAGGGGAAGATGGAGGAAGAAGGAAGGGAAGCATGTGAACCTTACTCTCATTGGAATTAGCTCAATAAGGCAAAAACATACCTAGTCAATTGGTATAGAAATATATCTTTATCATACAGGAAAGTAGTAGGGGCAAGTAGAGGAAGACAGGGTGAGAATTCAAGACTCAAAAATAAAAAAAATGCTTATCATTTAAAAATGTTTAAAACTGGGTGGAGTCAAGATGGCGACATAGAGGCAGCAAAAGTTCAGACCTCTGAAAACCCTTTCTAACTGATTATAAACCAAATGCTCCTAGGGGGCTGAAAACCAAACTTAACAACAGGACAGAGGCAAGGAACCCTCCTGCTGGACTCAACTTAAAAGGTACAGCCCCCAAAAGGTTGAACTGGCGAACACTTGGGTTTAAGGGAAGGATGAAGGAAGGTCCCAGGACCCCTCCCAGATGCACAGTACTGAGCCTCCAGCAGTGGTGGTGGGCAAGGGCTCTTCTGTAAGGGAGTACCTTGCGAGCAAAGCTGTGCCAGGCTCTGGGGTCTGAACACAGGCATTGGGGAAGCAGTTGAAGAAGTGCAGAGCAGAGAGCCTAGTAGTTGCAGCCTAAACACTCCATATTGCCCTCCCCCCCCCCATTTCCAGGGGTTTTGGCCTCAGGGCATATCCAGGTCTGAAAGTTCAACTCAGTTGGGCTTAATCTTATCAAGCCTTCAGAGGGCAAGGAAGCTCAAGCTCCAACACCTGTCCCCTATAAACTTCTCTGAGTGCCTTGCCAAGCAACAAGGGTGAAGGTTGACAGAAAAGCCCAAACCCACAGATCCAACACATAACTAAGGAAAAAATATTACAAGCTGCTATGAAGAAGTCATTCAGATACCATGGAATTACAGTGAGGATAATACAGGATCTGGCTGCATCTACACTGAAGGACTGAAAGGCATGGAATATGATATTCTGGAAAGCAAGGGAACTAGGTCTAAAACCAAGAATTAACTACCCAGCAAAAATGACCATATTTTTATAGTCATTTAATAAAATAGAAGAATTCCAAGCATTTGTAAAAAAAAAAAGACCATACCTGAACAGAAAATTCAATGCCTAAACACAGAACCCAAGAGAATCATCAAAAGGTAATTAAGAAAGGGAGGAAAAAGAAAAACAAAACAAAACAAAAAACTTTTTTAAGGGACCCAATAAGTTAAAAATATAAGTATCCCTATAAAAAAGAGGATACTGGTAACTCTTAAAAATTGTTATTATCACCTGGGTAGCTAGAAGAATTATACTTAGAGGGAACAGTGACAAACTATATAGGATGAAATGCCAAGACATAAGTATGTATATAGATATATGTATGCAATATATATATGCATACATATTTATATATACAACTAGAGTTTAAAAAAGAGGATAATACTAAGAGAAAGGGGAAAAGAAACAAAATGGGGTAAATTTATATGTAACACAGAAGCACATGGTGGGAGAACATCAATATACTGGAACGGTAAAGAGCTTGGAGATGGGAAATACTCAATTCTTATGTGCATTGAAATTGACTCATAGAGGGAAAGACAATCAAATACATTGGGGCAGAGAATTGATTTTCACTCTATAGGGAAGTAGAAAGGGTAACAAATGGACTGGTGAGGAGGGAAGCAACACAAGGGAGGGAGAGGGTAGTGGGTAGTTTAAAAAGACTATAAAGAAAATAAGAGGGGACTAAGATGGGAGGGGGGTAGAAAGGGAACTAAAATAAGAATGGGAATTAGGAGGACTGATTAAAAACAAAAAAAAAACTGGTGTAGAAGGAAATAGTGAAAGAAGAAAGGACAGAAATAGGAGTGGAAATCAAAATGCTGGGAAATACATAGCTGGTAATCATAACTCTGAATGTGAATTGAATAAACTCCCTCATAAAACACAAGTGAAGAGCAGAGTGGATTAGAAACAAAAACCCTACCATATGTTGTCTACAAGAAACACACATAAGGAAGGTAGATACGCATAGGGTAAAAATAAGAGGATGGAGCCAAATTTATTGGTCATCAACTGATAAAAAGAAGACAGGAGTCTCAATCATGGTATCTGACATAGTCAAAGTAAATATAGATCTCAAAAGAGATAGGGAAGGTAATTACATCCTGATAAAAGGCAATATAGGCAATGAGGAAATATCAGTACTCAACATGTATTCACCAAATGGCATAGCATCCAAATTTCTAAAGGAGAAACTATTGGAGCTCAAGGATGAAATAGATAGAAAAACTATACTGGGATACCTTAACCTTCCTCTATTAGAACTAGATAAATCAAACCAAAAAATAAATAAGAAAGAGGTTGGAGAAGTGAACGAAATCTTAGAAAAATTAGAGTTAGTAGATATGTAGAGAAAAATAAATAGGGACAAAAAGGAATACACCTTCTTTTCAGCAGCACATTGTACATTCACAAAGATTGACCATGTACTAGGGCATAAAAACATTGCAAACAAGTGCAAAAGAACAGAAATAATAAATGCGACCTTCTCAGATCACAATGCAATGAAGAGAATAATTAGTAAGGGTACATGGAGAGGCAAATCAAAAATTAATTGGAAATTAAACAATATAATTCTTCAAAAATTGTTAAAGACCAAATCATAGTAACAATTAATAATTTCATTGAAGAAAATGACAATGAGGAGATAGCCTTTCAAAATCTATGGGATGCAGCCAAAGCAATACTCAGGGAAAAATTTATGTCCTTGAGTTCATATATTAACAAATCAGGGAGGGCAGAGATCAATGAATTGGGCATGAAAATTAAAAAAAAAAACTAGAAAGTGAATAAATTAAAAATCCTCAGATGAAGACTAAATTAGAGATCCTAAAAATCAAAGGAGAAATTAATAAGATTGAAAGTCAAAGAAGTATTGCTTTAATAAATAAGACTAGAAGCTGGTACTTTGAAAAAAACAAATAAAATAGACAAAGTACTGCTTGATTTAATTAAAAGAGGAAAGAAGAAAACCAAATTGGCTATCTAAGATGAAAAAGGAGACCTCACCTCTAATGAAGAGGAAATTAAGGAAATCATCAAAAATTATTATGCCCAATTATTTGGCAATCTAGGTGAAATGGATGAATATTTACAAAAATATAAATTGCCTAGACTAACAGAGGAAGAAATAGACTACCTAAACCACCCCATATCAGAAAAAGAAATTGAACAACCTTCAAAGAACTCCCTAAGAAAAAATTCCCAGGGCCAGATGGATTCACAAATGAATTCTACCAAACATTCAAAGAAAAACTAATTCCAAAATTATACAAACTATTCACAGAATAAGCAAAAGAGTTCTACCAAATTCCTTTTATGACACAAATATGGTACTGATTCTAAAGTCAGGCAGGTCAAAAACAGAAAGAAAACTACAGACCAATTTCATTAATGAACATGGATGCAAAAATATTAAATAGGATACTAGCAAAAAGACTCTAGCAAGTGATCATGAGGGTTATTCACTATGACCAGGTAGGATTTTAAGTCGAAATAATGAATAACTTTAGCAAAGTTGCAGGATACAAAATAAACCCACGTCAGTCATCAGCATTTCTATATATTTCCAACATATCTCAGTAACAAGAATTTGAAAGAGAAATTACATTTAAAACCACCCTAGGCAACATAAAATACTTAGGAATCTAGCTGCTGAGACACAGGAACTATATGAACACAACTACAAAACACTTTCCACACAATTAAAACTAGATCTAAACAACTGGAAAAACACTAATTGCTCATGGGTATGATGAGCTAACATAATAAAAACGACAACCTACCAAAATTAACTTATTTAGTGCCATGCCCATTGAATTACCAAAAAACATTTTTACTGAATTAGAAAAAACCATAAAGTTAATTTGAAAGAACAAAAGATCAAGGATATTCAGGGAAATTATGAAAGGAAGGTGGCCTTGAAGTCCCAAATCTTAAACTATACTATAAAGCAGTGGTCATCAAAACAATTTGGTACTGGCTAAGAGACAGAAAAGAGGATCAGTGGAATAGTCTTGGGGCAAGTGACCTCAGCAAGACAGTCTATGATAAGCCCCAAAATCCTATCTTTTGGGACCATAATCCACTATTTGAAAAAAACTGCTGGGAAAATTGGAAGACAGTATGGGAGAGATTGGGTTTGGATCAACATCTCACACTCTACACCAAGGTAAACTCAGAACGGGTGAATGACTTGAATATAATGAAGGAAAGTATAAGTAAATTAGGTGAACACAGAATAGTATACATGTCAGATCTTTGGGAAAGGAAAGACTTTAAAACCAAGCAAGAGTTAGAAAAAAAACACAAAATATAAAATAAATAACTTCGATTACATCAAATTAAAAAAGTTTTTGTACAAACAAAACCAATGCAACCAAAATTAGAAGGGCAGCAAAGAATTGGGAAACAATCTTCATAACAAAAACCTCTGACAAATGTCCAATTACTCAAATTTATGATGAGCTAAATCATTTGTACAAAAAAATCAAGCCATTCTTCAATTGGTAAATGGGCAAGGGTCATGAATAGGCAATTTTCAGTTAAAGAAATCAAGACTATTAATAAGCACATGAAAATGTGTTCTAAATATCTTATAATCAGAGAGATGCAAATCAAAACAACTCTGAGGTATCAACTCATACCTAGCAGATTGGCTAACATGACAGCAAAGGAAAGGAATGAATGCTGGAGCGAATGTGGCAAAGTTGTGAAATTAATGCACTGCTGGTGGAGTTGTAAATTGATCCAACCATTCTGGAGGGCAATTTGGAACTATGCCCAAAGGGCCCTAAAGGACTGTCTGCCATTTCATCCAGCCATAGCACTGCTGGGTTTGTACTCCAAAGAGATAAGGAAAAAGACATGGACAAGAATATTGATAGCTGTGCACTTTGTGGTGGCAAAAAATTGGAAAATGAGGGGATGCCCTTCAATTGGGGAATGGCTGAACAAATTGTGGTATATGTTGGTGATTGAATACTATTGTGCTCAAAGGAATAATAAACTGGAGGAATTCCATGTGAACTGGAATGACCTCCAGGAATTGATGCAGAGTGAAAGGAGCAGAACCAGGAGAACATTATACCCAGAGTCTGATACACTGTGTACAAAAAAATGTAATGGACTTCTCCATTAGTGGCAATGTAGTGATCCTGAACAACCCAGAGAAATCTACAAGAAAGAATATTATCTCCATTTAGAGGGAAAACTGTGGGAGTAGAAACACAGAAGAAAAACAACTGCTTGATTACATGGGTCGAGGGGATATGGCTGGGGATATTGACTCTAAATGAACATCCTAGTGCAAACATCAACAACAAGGAAATAGGTGGCATTGTGTGTTGGCTATGGGAAGGGTGGGAAAGAATATGATTCTTGTAACCAAGGAATAATGTTCTAAATTGACTAAATAAAATTTTAAAAAATTAAAAAAAATGTTTGAAACTGTTTTTACATATAATTGGGGGAAATTAAGATTAAATAATACTAGTTCCTTTGTCTTTTGAAAATTACATTTCAACTTTATTTATAGTTGTAACTGCTTATTTTTGTGTGATCCTGACCATGATATTTAAACTATTTCTTTCTGGCTTCATGTAGCAGTTTCTCCTTGATCTGGGAGCTAAGTGTTGTGGCTGCAATAGCTATCATTTCATTTTCCATTTTCCCCCTTTCTCACTTATATTGTTTTTGAAAATCATTTTTACACTTTCTAAAAAATCTTTTTGTAGCTCTTCTATGATTGTTGTTGAGGCTATGTCCAATATATATTTTGTTTGAGTCTCTGCTTATAGATATTTTCAAATATTTGTTTTCTTAAAGTTTGTGTCTTGAACTTTCTTGTCACAATTTTCTTTTTTTATGGTCAGGTTTTTTTTTTTGTCTTTGTCCATTTTCTAGCATATTTCTTGGCTTTGATCTTTATGTTAGATTTGGGTTCTGTTCACTTCTTAAAGTAGAAGAATAATGCCTGGTCTGATTTTCTTTCTCTTTTGTCAATATATCAAGGGAATATAACATAACTGGAAATTGAAGATGAATGCGCAGATTGAATAATCTTTTGATCAGGGTAATCTGACTACCCTTTTCTTGATTGTGGATCACTAGGAACTCTTAAAAGGAAAATTCCATTTTATGAATTAGAGTTCAGAAAACCAAGATTGTACTTGCCATATGAATGACAGTTTTTATAATCAGCATTACTGACCTAGTAGTATGTTTACCTGGTTGAAAACTGGTACCATCTTAATAAGTTATGTGGAAATATATTTTTTATATTCAATATATATATAAATAAAAACTCCCTGATTTGAAAATGAAACACTTAGGCACAAAATCTCATGAAATCAGAAGTTTCAAAATTAGAAGGAACCTTAAAGATTGCCTTGTCTGACTTTTTGAATTTCATGCTCAGAACGTTGTAATGGAGCTTGAATGTTGAGCTTGAATGATCATCTTTTGGAGCAAACAGATAAACAGCAGAACAACATCTGTCTTTATAAGGATTAAACAAGCCCACTTGGGATCAAAGAGGTAGAAAGCATCAGAGCTAGGATTCATTTCAAAATTAAACTTGAGCAGTATCAGTTCAATTTAGAGCAGGAATGGTAAGATATTGATAATCATTTAGGATATACACTTAAAATAGTGATCACTGGGTAAGCATTAAAAGGAGCTATCACATTGAAGATTCACCACAGACTTTAACAGATTTGTTTGTTATTGTTTATTTTGTTTTCATTTTCAGGAGTCTAGAATTAAAGCTTTTATCAAAGATGTGTTTGTAAATAAAAAGGAATCAATGGCACATGAGAGAGTTGTGGTCAATCTAGGCCATTTCCAATTTTCTTTAATTATTATTGTCACAAAATTGGTTAAATGAACTTGGATGTTTTAAAAAATTATCTGATGAATTGGTAATGTAGGAGCAAGAATAAAAAAACTCAGTAGTTCCAATTTCTTGTCAGTCACTTCTTCTTCCTGACTGTTCTTATTTTCTCTCTACCTACTTAATTTTCCCGTCATTCACTCTTGCTATCTTGCTTGCTCACATAGTCTCTTCACTTATTCTTTCCATATTATTTATTTTTATCCCATTTGAAAAATATTCTTTCTCTTCTTCCTTCATTCTACATGCAATGAGCATTTCTTAAGTGTCTACTAAGTACTTAATACTGTGTTAAGCCCTGGCAATGAATATATCAAATTAAAGGTGGCCTTATTGTTATATTGACAAAAAAGAGAAAGAAATAGAAAAAGGAAGAGAAGGAAGATAATGGGGTAGTAAGCCTAGAAAACAAGCTTCTATGTCCTTGCTCCTATCTTTTCTGTCTTTTTTTTGAGATAGCATTCATTTAAAGATATATAACAATATAATATATAACAAAATAATAATATAACACATTTTATTATTATAAATATGTAATAAATTATAATAAATATACTTATACAAAAGAAACAAATTCTTATATTAATTATATCCCCAAATGTCTCATTCTTTTTTCCCTGTCCCCCAATCCCCCTCATCAAGAAGGCAGGTAATATGATATAGGTTGTACATATATTATCATATCACACTTATTTTCCTGTTTGTCATGTTATGAAGCATATTATTCTTTTTGTTCAATAAAGTAATTTTTGGTAATTTAATTAGAATGGCATTGAATAAGTAGATCAATTTAGGCCCAATTATCACTTAAATTATATTGGCTTTGCCTGCTCATGAACAATTAATATTTCTCTAATTATTTATATCTAACTTTATTTGGGTAAGGAATTCTTTATAATTATCTTTATATAGTTTCTGGATTTGTTTTGGAAAATATACTCATAAATATTTTATTCTATCTATGGTTAACAAATAGATTTTCTCTTACTATCTCTTCTTATAGTTAGTGATCTTTAGAAATGGTAGTGTCTTATTTGGTTTTATTTTATATCCTGTTACTTTGTTAAAATTATTGATATTTCCAATTTTAAGGGTTAAAAATTAAAGGTTAGGCTAAATTTATGAGAAATGTGGTCACTGAAATTCACTCAAGTTAGAATGACTTTTTTTTTTAAACATTATTTCATTTGGTCATTTCCAAACATTATTCTTTGGAAACAAAAATCATTTTCTTCCCCCCCCCCCACCTCTCCCATAGCTGACACATGATTCCACTGGGTATCACATGTGTTCTTGACTCGAACCCATTTCCATGTTGTTGGTATTTGCATTAGAGTGTTCATTTAGAGTCTCTCCTCAGTCATATCCCCTCCACCCCTGTAGTCAAGCAATTGCTTTTCCTTGGTGTTTTTACTCCCACAGTTTATCCTCTGCTTGTGGATAGTGTTTTTTAGATCCCTGCAAGTTGTTCTGGGACATTGCATTGTCCCTAATGGAGAAGTCCATTACCTTCGATTGTACCACAGTGTATCAGTCTCTGAGTATAATGATTTCCTGGTTCTGCTGCTTTCACTCTGCATCACTTCCTGGAGGTTGTTCCAGTTCCCATGGAATTCCTCCACTTTATTATTCCTTTTAGCACAATAGTATTCCATCACCAACATATACCACAATTTGTTCAGCCATTTCCCAATTGAAGGGCATCCCCTCATTTTCCAATTTTTGGCCACCACAAAGAGTGCAGCTATGAATATTCTTGTACAAGTCTTTTTCCTTATTATCTTTTTGGGGTACAAGCCCAGCAGTGCTATGGCTGGATCAAAGGGCAGGCAGTCTTTTATCGCCCTTTGGGTATAGTTTCAAATTACCCTCCAGAATGGTTGAATCAATTCACAACTCCATCAGCAATGAATTAGTGTCCCTACTTTGCTGCATCCCCTCCAGCATTCATTACTTTCCATAGCTGTCATGTTAGCCAATCTGCTAGGTGTGAGGTGATACCTCAGAGTTGTTTTGATTTGTCATCTCTTGATTATAAGAGATCTAGAACACTTTTTCATGTGCTTATTAATAGTCTTGATTTCTTTAACTGAAAATTGCCTATTCATGTCCCTTGCCCGTTTTTCAATTGGAGAATGGCTTGATTTTTTGTACAAAAGATTTAGCTCTTTGTAAATTTGAGTAATTAAACCTTTGTCAGAGGTTTTTATGAAGATTGCTTCCCAATTTGTTGCTTTCCTTCCGATTTTCGTTACATTGATTTTGTCTGTACAAAACCTTTTTAATTTGATGTATTCCAAATTATTTATTTTGCATTTTGTCACTCTTTCTAAATCTTGCTTGGTTTTAAAATCTTTCCCTTTCCAAAGGTCTGACATGTATACTATTCTGTGTTTGCCTAATTTTCTTATAGTTTCCTTCTTTATGTTCAAGTCATTCACCCATTTTGAATTTATCTTGGTGTAGGGTGTGAGGTGTTGATCTAAACCTAATCTTTCCCACACTATCCTCCAATTTTCCCAGCAGTTTTTATGAAATAGCGTATTTTTATCCCCAAAGCTGGGTTCTCTGGGTTTGTCGTATACTGTCCTGCTGAGGTCACTTACCCTGAGTCTATTCCACTGATCCTCCTTTCTGTCTCTTAGCCAGTACCAAATTGTTTTGATGACTGCTGCTTTATAATATAGTCTGAGATCTGGGACTGCAAGGCCCTTTGTATTTTTTTCATTGTTTCCCTGGATATCCTTGATCCTTTGTTCTTCCAAATGAACTTTGTTATGGTTTTTTCTAAATCAGTAAAAAAAAATTTTGGAAGTTCAATGGGTATGGCACTAAATAGATAAATGAGTTTGGGTAGGATGGCCATTTTTATTATATTGGCTCGTCCTACGCACGAGCAGTTAATGGTTCTCCAATTGTTCAAGTCTAGTTTTAGTTATGTGGAGAGTGTTTTGTAGTTGTGTTCATATAGATCCTGTGTTTGTCTCGGGAGATAGATTCCTAAGTATTTTATTTTGTCTAAGGTAATCTTGAATGAGATTTCTCATTCTAGTTCTTGCTGCTGAGCTGTGTTGGAAATATATAGAAATGCTGATGACTTATGCGGGTTTATTTTGTATTCTGCAAGTTTGCTAAAGTTGTTGATTATTTCGATTAGCTTTTTGGTTGAATCTCTAGGATTCTTTAAGTAGACCATCATGTCATCTGCAAAGAGTGATAACTTGGTCTCCTCCTTGCCTATTTTAATGCCTTCAATTTCTTTTTCTTCTCTAATTGCTACTGCTAGTGTTTCTGGTACAATGTCAAATAATAGAGGTGATAATGGGCATCCTTGTTTCACTCCTGATCTTGTAGAGAATGCATCTAGTTTATCCCCATTGCAGATGATATTAGTTGATTGTTTTAGATATATACTGTTTATTATTTTTAGGAACGACCCTTCTATTCCTATGATTTCTAGTGTTTTTAATAGGAATGGGTGTTGTATTTTATCAAAGGCTTTTTCTGCGTCTATTGAAATAATCATGTGATTTTTGTTGGTTTGCTTGTTGATGTGGTCAATTATGTGGATGGTTTTCCTAATATTGAACCAGCCCTGCATCCCTGGTATAAATCCTACTTGATCATGGTGAATGACTCTTCTGATCACTTGCTGGAGTCTTTTTGCTAGTATCCTATTTAAGATTTTTGCATCTATATTCATTAGGGAGATTGGTCTATAATTTTCTTCCTCTGTTTTTGGCCTGCCTGGCTTTGGGATCAGTACCATGTTTGTGTCATAAAAGGAGTTTGGTAGAACTCTCTCTTTGCTTATTATGTCAAGTAGTTTGTATAGTATTGGGGTTAGCTGTTCTTTGAATGTTTGATAGAATTCACTGGTGAATCCATCAGGCCCTGGGGATTTTTTCTTAAGAAGTTCTTTGATGGCCTGTTGGATTTCTTTTTCTGATATGGGATTATTTAAGAAATCTATTTCTTCTTCTGTTAGTCTAGGTAATTTATATTTTTGTAAGTATTCATCCATATCACCTAGGTTGGTATATTATTGCCATATAGTTGGGCAAGGTAGTTTTTAATCATTGCCTTAACTTCCTCTTCATTGGAGGTGAGGTCTCCCTTTTCATCCTTGATGCTGTTAATTTGCCTTTCTTCTTTCCTTTTTAAAATTAGATTGACCAGTACTTTGTCTATTTTGTCTGTTTTTTTCAAAGTGCCAGCTTCTAGTCTTGTTTATTAGTGCAATAGTTCTATCACTTTTGATTTTATTAATTTCTCCCTTAATTTTTAGGATCTCTAGTTTGGTTTTCTTCTGGGGGTTTTTAATTTGTTCATTCTCAAGTTTTTTGATTTGCATTTCCAATTCATTGATCTCTGCCCTCCCTAATGTGTTAATATATGCACTCATGGATATGAATTTTCCTCTAAGTACTGCTTTGGCTGCATCCCATAAGGGTTGAAAGGATGTCTCAGCATTGTAAGTTTCCTCAATGAAATTGTTAATTGTTTCTATGATTTCTTCTCTAACTAACAGATTTTGGAGTATCATATTATTTAATTTCCAATTAATTTTTGATTTGGCTCTCCATGTACCCATACTGATCAATATTTTTATTGCTTTATGATCTGAAAAGGTTGCATGTATTATTTCTGCTTTTCTGCATTTGAGTGCCATGTTTCTGTGACCTAGTGTATGATCTGTTTTTGTGAATGTGCCATGTGGTGCTGAGAAGAAGACGTATTCCTTTTTGTCCCTATTTATTTTTCTCCATATGTCTATTAACTCTAATTTTTCTAAGATTTCATTCATCTCTTTTACCTCTTTCTTATTTATTTTTTGGTTTGATTTATCTAAGTGAGTCAAAACTTAAATAAAGGGAGAAAACAAACATTTATTAAGCACCTAGTATTTGTAAAGCACTGTACCAAAAGCTTACAAATATTATCTCATTTGAACCTCATGAACCCTGAGAGGTAGGTGCTATTATTATCCTCATTTTATAGTTGAGGAAACTGAGGCAGGCAAGTTAAGCCCTGCCTAGAGTGTCAGAACTAGAGTCTTGAGGCCATATTTGAATGCATGTCTTTTGACTCAAAGCCCAGTGCTCTGTCTACCATACTGCCTGTAGACCATTGGCAGCCTATTGCAATAATTTAGACAAGAGGTGGCAAGGGAATGGACTAGTACAGTTCTAGTGTGAGTAGAGCAAAGCGGAGGGATGCAATAGATTATCAGAACGTAGTCTCAACAAGAGTTAGCAATGGAATAGATATGTTGGGGCTAAGTGAGGGTGAAGAATAGAGATAATTCCAAGGTCACAAACGTGGCAGGATTCTTGACAGATGGGTATTAAGGAGATCAGTTGGTTTAGAAGGAAAGAGAATGAATTTTGTTTTGCATATGCTACATTTGATCTGTCTATGGTGCATCTATGTGGAAATGTCAAGCAGGCATTTGGATAGAAGGGACTGTAGCTCAGAAGAGATATGGGAGTTTGTTATATAGACTTGAGATTTGTCTGTATAAACATGGAAGTTAAATCTACTGGAGTTGAAGAGGAGACAGAGAACGAGAAAGAAAAGGGGAGAGGAAAGGAGAGAAAAGGAGAAGAGGAAGGAAGGAAGGAAGGAAGGAAGGAAGAAAGAAAGGAAGGAAAGAAGGAAGGAAGGAAGGAAAGGAAGGAAGGAAGGAAGAAAGGAAGGAAGGAAGGAAGGAAGGAAGGAAGAAAGGAAGGAAAGACGGAAGGAAGGAAGGAAGGAAGGAAGGAAGGAAGGAAGGAAAGGAAAGGAAGAAGATGAAGGAAAGAAGGAAGGAAGAAAGGAAGGAAGGAAGGAAGGAAAGAAGGAAGGAAGGAAGGAAAGGAAGGAAGGAAGGAAGAAAGGAAGGAAAGGAAGGAAGGAAGGAAAGGAAGAAGATGAAGTAAAGAAGGAAGGAAGGAAGAAAGGAAGGAAGGAAAGAAGGAAGGAAGGAAGGAAAGGAAGGAAGGAAGGAAAGAAGGAAGGAAGGAAGGAAGGAAGGAAGGAAGGAAAGAAAGGAAGGAAGGAAGGAAAGGAAGAAAATGAAGGAAAGGAAGGAAGGAAGGAAGGAAAGGAAGGAAGGAAGGAAGGAAGGAAGGAAGGAAGGAAGGAAGGAAGGAAGGAAGGAAGGAAAGGAAGGAAGGAAGGAAGGAAGGAAGGAAAGGAAGGAAGGAAAGGAAGGAAGGAAAGGAAGGAAGGAAAGGAAGGAAAGAAAGGAAGAAGATGAAGGAAAGAAGGAAGGAAGGAAGGAAGGAAGGAAGGAAGGAAGGAAGGAAGGAAGGAAGGAAGGAAAGAAGGAAGGAAGGAAGGAAGGAAAGGAGAGGACTCCTGGGGCACAGCTTCGTATTAGAGGTGGAATGCAGGTGAAAAATTTGCAAAGAAGACTACATGCTCTTACATGTTGCTTGCTGCACAATAAAATAAGTTTTGAAATACCAGTAAAGTCCCTTTTACATTTTAAAATGAACAGGCGTATCCAGCCTCATGTCAGTAATTGTTTCTATCCAAACAAGATATTAAGTAGTATTACCAGGTACTGTTAGTTTCATGGGAATCATGCTATGGATCTTATAAATATTCTCTGGAGGCTCAATTTGTATATTTTAAAAAGGCTTAAGTAAGCCTTGATCTTACCTCAGCTTATATACCCTTTATATTATTGATAGCGACTTTCCAGAAACTCTGCTCCTGGTAGATGGGTCAAGACACATGCACACCAGCAAACAATTGATATATGCTGCATTTCATGGTGGAGCTCTAAGGAAGTAGTTTGTTGGGGGTGTGCTGTGCTCCCTCCAAAGCTGGTCAGTTTGTCACATCCATACTACTCCGAATGAAAGAACTTCAGAAGTGGAAGGGCTGCAGAGACCATCTAGTCCAATCCATACCTGAAAGAGAAATCTTTTCTCTGTAGTATCCAAAAAATGGTCATTCAACCGCTGCCTAAAGTGTTCCAGTAGAGAGGAAACCATGGCCTTCAGGGACACATTCCCCCTATTTGAACAGCTCTAATTTTTAGGAAGATTTAAAACCATTTTCTTTTCTTTTTTCATGTGTAACATTGAACCTAAATGTGTCACCTAGCAACTTCAGCCCCACTACTTTTGGTTTTATGGCCAAACAGAAATGCTTTCTGCTTATTGTTTGCAACACTAGAAGACATTTGACAATTCTCTAATGGGAAAAAGTCAGTTTTGAAATTTTTACAATAATTTATTTTAAATTGCTTCAGGAACTAAGAAAGATAAGACCTAGGGATGAACAGGTGAATGAATAAAGCATTTATTAAGTTCTTACTATGTAAAAGGGCAAACTAGGTGGTACTATGTATAGAATATTGGCCCTGGAATCAGAAGACCTGAGTTCAAATTTGTCCTCATTTACTAGTTGTGTGACCTTGGGCAAATCATTTAACCCTATTATCCTCAGATTCCTCATTTGTGAAATGAGCTAGAGAAGGAAATGGCAAGTTACTCCAGTCTCTTTGCCAAGAGAAGCCCAGATAGGGGTCACAAAGAGTCAGACATGACTAAAACAACTGAACAACAAATGTACAAAGCACTAGGGTTGGGGTAGCTAAGTGGCACAGTGGATAGAGAGAATACAAACCTGGAGTCAGGAAGACCTGAGTTTAAATCTGGTCTCAGACACTTGGGAGCTGTGTGATCCTGCACAAGTCACTTAACCACTGTCTGCCTCAGTTTCCTCATCTGAGCTGGAGAAGGAAAGGGCAAACTGTTCCAGTACCAAATGGGGTTACAAAGACTCAAACACAACTGAAATGACTCAATAACAACAAGAACTAGGGATACAAATAGAAAATCAGGACAGTCTTTGATCTCAAGTTCATATTTTGATGGAAGAGACTATACATATGGAAGATTTAAGCTTCAAGTCCAGTAGAACAGTCCATTGTGTTTAGGGTGTGACAGCAAAGGAGATGGCAGTGGTTCTTCTTTAATGTAATTTGGTAATGTTAAAAATTTTGACCATTTTGAGCTATTGTATGACTTGTAATTATGTAAACAGGAAATTGAACTAAAATTTAGGCATTCAACTCCGAATTCCTTGAATGATTGAGCTCACCTTAGTATTTGTAAATTATGATTTTACTCATTGCCAAAAGCAATGTGGCATGTGATTTTTACTGAGTGACTTTTTTTTAAAACCCTTACCTTCCATCTTGGAATCAATACTGTGTATTGGTTCCAAGGCAGAAGAGTGGTAAGAGCTAGGCAATGGGGGCCAAGTGACTTGCCCAGGGTCACACAGATGGGAAGTGGCTGAGGTCAAATTTGAGCCTCCCATCTCTAGTCCTGGCTCTCAATCCATTGAGCTACCCACTTCCCCCTTGAATGACTTTCTAAGAGACATTTTATAATAAGGTCAAAGGACTCAGTTTCCTCCTTTTCAAAATGGGAATGATAATTATAGCATTTGTCTCACAGAGTTGTTGTGAAGAACAAATGAGACAGCACAAGGCCTGGCCTATAGCAGGTTTTATATAAAGGATTATTTCCTTTCTTTCCTCTACCTTGACCAATCAGCCAAATGATGCTTTAGCAGACTTTTATATAGCTTGTGGGTGATTGGGTTAGGATATGGCAAATGATGCTGTGGGTCACTTTTTTTTTGTTCAAGGAAATGTTATCTTGCCTGTGGCTACAGATTAAAGACAAGGTCAAGTGACTTCTCTCAGACAAAATCTCTTAGTTCTCCAATTCGTGTGCCATGTTGACCTGTGAGCAATTCTGGACTGTGTATCTTGATGGAGTCACACAATTTAGATTGAGTACCTCTCTGAGAATTCCCAAGATCTCAATGTTCTGTTTCCCTTTTTCTCTATAATTGTAAAATCCAGGTTTATTTTAAGGAGGTTAAAAATTAAGAAATGACCCTTCCTTGCAACCTTATATAGATGCTTCTCAAGATCAATTTGGTATTTAAGATGCCATGTCCAGTTTCTTGATGTTTTTGTCCTAAAATAACTAAAATAAGCTATACATTTGGCCAGGAATCCTAAGTGGGTTAGGAGCTTAGGCAAATGCCATCTCTTTTCTGTACTTGAAACTCTATTCAGAGAGACTTATGAGTGGCTGTCCATGGGGCAAAATGTGATTCATGGTAAGATTTATTATTAAATCACCTTGAAGTGTCTCTTATAAAAGATAAGTCACTTCATTATAGAAATGTCTTTCACCAGAGAGGATTATGGAGAAATTGCAATTACTTTGGCATAAAGAAATAAATTAACTTACAACTTTCATTTAAAAAACACACAGCTTTAAATCACTTTGAATTTAAATATAGACTATACTCAGAATAGATTTTGATACTTGGAAATTCAAAAGGTGGACAGCTGCCTATGCAGCACCCAGGGGTTTGCATTTATACTCATAGGATACATTCAAAGGGGAAAATGCCTGCCATGTTGGACTGCATCTATTTGGTGGCATTCTGGCCTTCCTTTATAGCTTTAGCAAAAAATGATTGAAAAACACCTTCTTCAGTCCTGGAGAGAGAGGTAAACAATACTAATATTTATTATTTATGTAGTTATGTAGTTTTCTAGTATGTTGAGACTTTTAATGAATAACTGTGGTTGTATCAATTACTATAAACTTGACATTTTCAATGTCAAAGATCTATAATGCTCACCATTTTTTTCTTTTAAAGTGAAAACATTCCATTGATAACTTTTCTTTTTCTTTCACCTTTATTTCCAACCATGCTCCTCCTTTCTTGTCTTTTTATGTCACCTTCTCATGCTCAATTATATTTCTCCTCCTTCCCCTTCTCAGTGAGTCATCTTTTGTAACAAAAAAGAAAAGAGGGAAGAGCAGTTCAGCAAAACTAAGTAGTATATCAGCTGAGTCCGGCAGTAAATGTAGCATTTAACACCTCTACAAAGAAGGGAGTGAAGTACATTTTCATCATAATTCCCAACGAATGCTAATAATTCATCACAGAATGACAGGGTTTAAGAACTGGAATGGCCTTTGTCCCCATGGGTAGTTCTAAACTGAAAGGAATCCCTACAACATACTCAAAAGGTGGACTTGCCTAAAGACCTCTAATGAAACAAAAGTCATCACCTTCCAAGGCAGGTCATTCAATATGTGAACAATTCTAACTGTTTGCCTTAGTTTCCTCACCTGCAAAATGAGCCCGAGAAGGACAAAGCCAACCACTCCAATCTTTGTGCCAAGAAAACCCCAAAAGAGGTTAAGGAGAGTTGAACGTGACTAAAACAATTGAACAACAAAACTGTTAGGAAATTTTTCCTGATATCATGCCTAATTTGCTACTTTGAAAATTCAGTTCATTAAATAAAGGCAGCAAGGTGGCTCAGTGGATAGAGTAACCGGCTTGGAGATGGTAGGTACTAGGTTCAATTCTGGCCATCATTGGGAACATAAATATTATATAAATAGAACCAGGCATTAAAGGATACTCTCCTGAGTCTAATAGGGCTATGAAAGATGAGCCCAGGGGAAACTAGGTAGCTCAGTGGATCAAGATCCAGACTTAGAGATGGGAGATCCTGGGTTTGAATCAGACCTTAGATTCTTCCAACTCCGTGATGCTGGATGAGTTATCCCCAATTGTCTAGCCCTTACCACTCTTCTGCCTTGGAACTAATGCTCAATATTGATTCCAAGATAGAAAGTAAGCATTTTCTAAAAATTCAGTTCATTGTTCTAAATTCTGTCTTTTGTGGCCAGAGAGAAATCCAATCCCTCTTCCACATGACAGCCATTTAAATACATAGAGAAACCTATCATGTCATTCCCCCCCTCAGCCTTTTCTCTTCCAGGTAAAACATCTCTAATCTTTTCAACTCATTCTTATATGAAATAGACTCAAAATCCTTCTCCATCCTGATTGTCTTCCAGGCAGCTAGGTGATGTAGTTGATACACTTCTGGACCGGGAGTAAGGAAAACCCAAGTTGAAATTCAGATTTTCACATTTCCTGGATTTGTGACTCTGGGCAGATATTTAGTCTCTGTCTGCCTCAATTTCCTCAATTGTAATATGTCTCCCAAGGTTGTTGTACTGATCAGATGAGATAATTTTTAGCACAGTGCCTTGCTTAATAAATGCTTGTCCCCTTTCCATCCTTTCCCTTCTCTTTCTTGGGTCTTCCATGTTCATCTTCTACTGTAACGCCCCAAATTGAACACATTCTACAAATGTGCTCTGACTAGGTTGGAATACAGAGGATCTTTCATATTCTTGGAAGTTCTCCTTTTCAATGTAATTCAGGATTTCATTAGTCTTTTTGGCTGACACATTTGTGACTCATTTTGAACTTGTAGTGTGAGGAAAAAAAGAGCTTACAGATCTTTTTCAGAGAAACTGCTGTCTAACCATATCTCCCCCTTCATCTGCTCATATAGTTGACATTTTGAACACAAATATAAAGCTCAACATTTGTCCTCTACTGAATTTAATTTTAGATACAGCCAAATGTTTTACCCTATAAAGATCTTTTTGGATCCCATCTATTCTTCTTAGCTTCAATTCACAGGCAAATTAATAAGTGTGACATCTTTACTTTATCCAATTCATGAATAAAAATAGAAACAAGCACTGAATCCATGAAGAACTCCACTTGAGACATCCTATTAAGTCGACATTGAATCATGAATTACTCCATGAATCTTGCCATTCAACCTGCCAGGGACTATTTAAATATTTTCTATTTAATTATTCATTAATTTATTTTGACTTTTCTTATTAGCTCAAACCCTTAGCACAGTATATGGTCCGTAGTAAGTACTTAACAAATGTTTGTCAATTTAACTTAATGACTTGACCTAAAGACCCACAATTCCCCATAATCTGGATTTTCTTTGCCTAATGACTTCAAAGTGCCTGATGTTTTAAGCTCTGTTTCCCCAGACTAATCAAGTCTTTTTTAATGCATTGTTTTTTTTCCAAGTCAACAAATATTTATTAACTGTTTATTATGTGCCAGACACTATGCTAAGCAGTGGGAATAAAAATGGAAGCAAAAAGAAAATCAGGCCTTTGCCTTCAGAAAGCTTACATTCTTTTAAAAATTATTAAAATAATTTTAATACTTTTCAATTATATTTAAAAACAAATTTTCGCCTTTGTTTTTTCCACATTCTTTTCCACCCACCTTCACTTCCCCCATCATTGAGAAGGCAAGCAATTTGATAAGGATTATAGATGTACAGTCATGTAAAACATCCAATCAAGTTTTAAGAATGACTTCATTAAACTCCTGAAAGCCTGTATAGTCTACATAAAACAGAATTTGCTGCTCCTACCTTGGTATCAAGTTTCCAAAAATTTTTTAGAGTATTTCTCTGATTTGAACTCAGGTCTTTTGACTCTAAACTAAGCTCTCAATACTCAGTGATTGGTAGCACATGGTTATTTATTTATTTATTTTAACCAATAGGAGATTAAAAGAGTTTGGAGGGGGCAGTTAGGTAGCTCAGTGAACTGAAAACCAGGCCTAGAAGTATAGAGGTCCTAGAGCAGTGGTTCTCAACCCTTCTAATGCCATGACCCCGCAATTACAGTTCCTCATGTTGTGGTGACCCCAAACCAAAAAATTATTTTGATGCCTACTTCAAAACTCTAATTTTGCTACAGTTATGATTCAGAATGCAAATACCTGATATGCATTATGTATTCTCATTGCTATGAATCAAACATAATTTAAACATAGTGATTAATCACAAAAACAATATTTAATTATATGTTGAGAAATATTAATCCAGCAGGAGGCAGCCTGAGCGCTGGGGCAGGAGGTAAGTCCTGCCTGGGGAGGGGGTCCGCAAATGCTGCCTTCTTCTTCCTGTCAGTCTCCCTTCAGCTTGAGCTGAGGCTTCACTTTTCTGGGATTACTCGGCTCTGTTATCCACTCCAGAAGTTATCCGCTCCGGGACTCATTCTTAACCCCTCCAGAGCCAGTGCCTGAGTGCTCTCTCTGTGTCTCTGTTTCAGTCCGGTCTCCAGGCAACAGGGTAAATCCATTGCCCCTCATAGGGGGAGGGCTGCTGATAGGTAACTAATATTAGTACAATGTGCGGGCAGCAGGGTCCCCGTTCTTTCTGAGATCTTGCTGTAAAGTAGTGCAATTTCTCAGTGGCTAAAGCCATCAGAAATATGTATTTTCTGATGACTTTAGGCGACCCCTGTGTTTTGGTCATTCGACCCCCACCGGGGTTGTGACCCACAGATTGAGAACTGCTGTCCTAGAGGAACCCAGGTCCTAGGTTCAAATCTGGCTTCAGACACTTCCTAGCTGTGTCACCCTGGACAAGTCACTTAACCCCCATGCCCTAGCCGTTACCACTCTTCTGCCTTACAACCAATACATAGAATTGATTCTAAGATGAAAGGTAAGAGTTTTTAAAAAAAGAGTTTGGAGATGTTAAGAGGACAAGCAGCTGCTTCCTCTTGAGAGCATTTCCTATTCAGAAAAGTTCTCATTTTTTTTCTTTTTAGCCCTCAGAGTACAATAATACATTTCTTTCCCTTCCTCTTCTATTTGATTTGCTTTTATTCATCAAACTGTTGACAAGGGGCAAGTTTTCCTTATTCTATTTCAGATACTGCTCCTCCTTCTGCCTTGAAGCCCTCTAGTTCCTTTGAGAAACACTTCAGTATCCCTATTAACATGTAGTGTGAAAGAAGCATTCATTACATTATTTCACCTCTTCTAAAAGGAACTACCCTCTATCTTAAACAACTGTGGCAGACATAATTTGAAAAACTTCATTCTGCTTTCCTTAGGAGCTCAGATTGTCAGCCTTTTTCTAGAACAAAATAAAACAAAACAATTTGCTTTAATTTCCAAGTCATTTCTAATCACCTTAAAACAATGATCATCCCTTAACCCTGACAGCTCTACTCTATTTCCTACCTCCCTACCTCCTGTTTCCCCAACTTTGCCCCTCTCTCCAATCTACTCCACCAATTTGATTTTTCTCACTAATTTGTCACTTTTCACTTTTTTTTTTACTTACCTGGTCTTCCCATCCACCTATTCCTTTTCTTCCTCAAGTTTTTATTTAATCACTTTCCTCATATCCTTACCCCTTTAATCCTTTTTGCTTCACCTTTCTCTCACAGAAACCAAAAGTGGAATCTGGAGATTATTCTCCTTCAAATATTCCATGAAAATGGTCTGTCTCACTGTTGACAGAATCTTTGTAATGCCTTGAAGGCAATCAAACTCTTAACTGTATCTTGTCCTACCAAACCACTGTGACATGTGCTAGCTGGATATAGGAATTTTCAGAGGACAGATGATAACACCTAGAGATGGATGGCAGCTGCTCTGATCTCTTGGGTGGGCTACTTGTTGAGTCAGTGTCTCAAGTACTTTTGTGCTTCTTATAATGACTAGAATCAGAGTAGGTCAGTATTCAGCTGATTGAGTTTTGACTTAAATGGTGGGTATCCCAAATCCCCATAATTTAATTACAAATAATGGAAAATATTCCATTATATAAGTGTCATGTTGCCAATACTTTGAATTTGTTTAGAAGGCAGTAAGAAAAAAAAAATCACTCACTTGGTTGTCTCCCTGGGAAATGGTTCCCTTTGCTTTAAGAAAAAAAATGGAGCAGGGGGCAGATAGGTGCCTCAGGGGATTAAAAACTAGGCATAGAAATGGAAGGTTCTGGGTTCAAATTTGACCTTACACTTCCTAATTGTGTGACTCTGGACAAGGCACTTAACCCCTAGTAACTAGTCCAGTGATGGTGAACCTTTTAGAGGGGCTGGTGATGTCCCCAGGTGTATGGAGACAGAGAGGGGAGCAACCTGGGCACTACCCTCTGACTTTCTAGTAACTAACTCTGGTGAACTCTGTGCTGGGGCAATAGCATGTGATCACAGAGAGGGTTTTGAGTGCCCCCTCTGGCATGTATACTATAGGTTTATCCTGCTTTGGAACCATAAAGTAAAGATTTTTTTTTTAAAGAAATAAAGAAGATACACATATAACTCAGAGGAACTATTTGTCAGCTTCAGGAATAGGGAGGAAAGAACAGCATGAGGGGGGGATCATGAATCATGTAAAAGAGGAAATATATTATAAATTAAAAATGAAAAAAAAAAAAAACAAAGAAAATAAAAAAGGAGAGGAAAGAAGACCAGAAATATTACCATTATTAAGGTGATGAGAAAAATGTGAGTGAAGAGAAGTAAAATATGTCTTTTACTTCCACTTTTTCTAACAAGCAAGATATTTTTCATTTATCTTCCTTATTCATTCCCATAGTTTTATTTGATTGAAATCTATATAGAGCTGGGAACTTGGAAATGGATCTCTTGGGTTGTCAAGATGTGGGGGGAGGAGGACAGTTGACTTCTTTCACATCTAAAGAGTTGGCACATTGCAGAAAAGGCTTTAATACCCTTGGAAGTTCCCTGAATGCTGTGAGTAATCCTATGCCATACAGAATCTCAAGATCTTATGTTATTCTCATTAGCCTCCATGAAAGTTTACTGTCTTAGACACGTTGGAATCAGATATGCAGAGGCCTGTTATGTGTTTATATTGTTTCAAACCAACAGAACAATGTGGCCAGCTCCCAGCCCCGTCACCCCTGAATTCTTCAGCATCTCTGTGGGCATGTTAGCAATCTCATTTATAGATGCCTTTTCCACTAATTAGATTCAACTGGACATGCAATGCTGGTAGGTGTGATATAATTAGCAAAGCAACTAGTTAGATGCATTTGTGTTGCCTTTAAGGCACTCTTCAACACCTACTTAAAGTTGGGAGGTGAGTCAGTGACAGACGTGTATACAAGGATGCAGATCCTTGAATGGAACTATAAACACTGTCTGGGTTGATCCTGGTAGAAGATATTTTAATTAAGGCCAGGGTTTGGCTTTTCTTTGCCAGCTGTATTAATGTGCCTTGGAACATTGGTATCAAACTCAAATAGAAACATAAACTATACATAAAGATTCCTTCAGGCTATAGACTGACTTAGAAAACCATATATTAATATTTTGCGTCCTATTGTATTTTTTTGGTAAATATTTCCCAATTCCATTCAAATTGAATTCTGCTATTTTGTGAGAATTGTGCCATGTTTCAGACCTCACTCAGCCTTAGAGGATCTTCCCTAGCTTTGGGTTGTGTCTAAAATAGATTATCCTATTTTTTCTAAAATAGATTATCCTATTTTTTCAACGTCTAGAGAGAGTCTGAGGCGTAACCTGGAATTTAGGACCTGAGTTCAAATGTCATTTTGGTAATTTACCACAGGTGTGTGATAGGAACTTAGGAATGGATATCTTGGGTTGTCATGATGTGGGGAAAGGAGGAAAGTTGCCTTCTTTCATGTCTAAAGAGTTGGGATATTGCATAAATGGCCTTAATCCCCTTGGAAGTAATTCCAAGTAATGAGTAATTCCGTGCCATATGGAATCTCTGGAACTTAAGCATTTCCTATTACTGCACTTCCCCCCTACCTTCAAGAGAGAGGGATTGAGGGGAAATTGGATTAGAGAACCTCTAAGGCCCTTCTAGAAATTTGGGACATACAGGTGGCACAGTGGATAGACTGCTGGACCTGGAGTCAGGAAGACTCATCTTCTTGAATTCAAAAAACTAGTTATGTGACCCTGAGCATGTCATGTATTCCTATTTGCCTAAGTTTCCTCTTCTGTAAAATGAGCTAGAGAAAGCAATAGCAAATCATTCCAATATCTTTGCCAAGAAAACCCCAAGTGGAGTTATGAAGAGTGGGATATAACTGAACAACAACAGCAAAAGCTCTAAATCTATGATCCTATGATGTATGAAAGTCTGGAAGATGGGTGAGGCAAAGGCTTTCCTTTAATTTTAAAAAGAAGAGATAATTCTTCATTACAAAATTTAAAAGTAAACTCAGGAAGGTTAGAAAAATAAAATGGATAGAATATAAAAATAGCATAAACATTCTTACTTTTGAAAATTTAGTGAAGGCTTTAAGTCCATGCTGATAGAATGCTATTTTACTGACTCATAAAAGATTTTTTTTTTATTTTAGAGGGAGGGTCAGAGATCTGGACCTATGCTTTCATTGATGTCAAAAACTCCTTCATCAATGTAGAACAGATACTCATTGTATGTAATCTACTTCCTACAGGAAGGTTGTCCTGCTCCAACTAGGTGGAGCAATATCCTCCCCTTGGGAATTAATATGTAGGTTATGTGTGAATATTTTTTATTTACTGATCTCTATATATGCTACTTACCAACAGAATGCAAGTGCTTTGAGATCAAAAGTTTTTTTGTCTTTATCCCTTTGGTGGAATGCCTGGTACATAATTTTTATTGGGATCTTGGTTAGAAACCTGCCTTTAGCAATGAGATATTAAATGGCTTGTTCATGGACCAGAAAGTATGCCCAAGAGGCAGAAATTGAAATAAACCTTTTTAACTCTAAGGCCAGATATCTAACCACTATGACATGCTGCCTCTGTATGGAAGTCTAAATATAATTTTAGGGTTGTGACTTAAAATTTAAATTAATTGGTCGCCAGGGAAAATACCAAATAAAATACTCAAGTCAGTCTGGATATTTATGGTAATTTTAATTAATATAGAGAGAAGGATTTAAGGAGAAAGAGGGAAGAGGATATAGTATTGATCTCTCCTGGCCTGTGCCAGGGAGAGTTCAAGATCTTCACTGCTGGGGCTCTGAAGGAGATTAGAGGCTTCTAAGAGGATAAATATTGGAAAGTAATGGAGGAAAAACTCAGCCAGAAACTTAACACTGAACTGGACAATAGCTTGTAGCCACACCAAGATGCTGAAAGGCCCAGCACACTGCCACCAGCCAACTCTCCACTGCCAAAGGTACTGGAGAGAGGAAGTGATGCAAAATATATAGACCTTTTACTCTTGTGTCCTCTCCTCTCAATTTTCACATCTACCAATCACATCAGAGAGCTTTTCTCCAGAACTGCCCTTTCTTTGGTTCTCATCTTCTTTGATTAGATTATATCTTTTGAGTTAATTAACACTTCTTTTTTAAGTTCACCTTTTGTGAGTTACTTAACCTTTTTGTCATTAATTTAACCTTTATAGTTACTTAACACCTTTTTGTATTAAGATCTTAAAATAGACTTAGCTTAAAGTTCTAGCTTCACTATAAAGTAAGAACTAAGTATCTTCATTGTTCAATCAGGAGATTACAATTTCGTCTTCTCCATAAAGTAAGATCTAAGTAGGGTGGAGTAATCTAAATTTCACAGAAGCAATATGGTATATCAAGGTTACTTTATTAAAAATCATTTCTCTATTCTAAAAACAAGTTTAACAATGCAAGACACTGAAACCATATTGATGGCCCATAAAAGCTTGCATTTGCTTGACATTTTAAATGATTTATTTTTGCTACCCAGCAGTATTTTCATATCATTTTGTTCCTGAGACAAATCTAGTCCTCACATATATTGTAAGGGAAAAACATTTGACTTACATGTACTATTTATCCCTTTGTGAAAAAGGCTTGTGTCCCCATTGGGATAGTCATCAACTAGAATACAGTGGTAGTTTACATATGTCCAGTGTAATATTGGGATTTTGTTATGGGAAATAACAAGAAGGAAACATAGAAAAAACAGATTTATTTTTTGGGAAAGGGAAGAGGTTAATGGGTAAGGAAAATTATTCCAATTTATCTTAAACCCTAATTTCTACAAACCTATCTTAACCTACCTTATCTAAGCTAAAACCATTAAATTTCCCCAATACAAAATCTCACAAATGGAGTCCAATCAATGGGCCAGAATCTTCAGATGAAAACTGTCCAAAACAGTTCCAGTGGAGAAGTGAGCTTTAGTCCTCTGTTCTAGCTGCCAGCAGTCAGTCTAAACAGGATTCTTCTCTCTCCAGCGGGTATCACAAAAACCATAGACCTGATGTAAAACCTTCAATCCAAGGTCCTTCAGGAGAGAAGTGAATATTCTGTTGGGACCCTAGAATCTTTACCCAGATCTTTATCCCTGGCTGCCATGTGACTCTCTGTCACATGCTTTTGTCAATCACTTGAAAGTTTGCATTGCACAGTTTTTTTGCAAAGGTCCTCTTCCTATTACACCAGGAGCCTTTGTATAAGAAAACCAGCTGGAGAAAAAATAAACAACTCAAAAGTCTTTTGTGCACAGGATAAAATGGGTTTTGATGTTGGCAAATACATCTCTTTCTCTCTGAAAAAAAGAGGTATGGAGGGTGCTTACTTCAACTTGTTTTTATGTTAGTTGCTAGCTTCATTTTTGTGGCAAAGATCTTAGGAGTAAAATTCACTGTAGGCTCCTGAGTTTTCATGTAGTTTCTAGAGTATTTATTGAGTGGGCACAGTCTTCAAAATGAATTTTCACATTCAGGAAATTAATGGAAATTATGGAGAATTTTCTAATCCTCAGTCAAACAATTGCCTGGGACTGTGGGCTTCAAATCAATTCCAGACAAAGGCATGTAAAAAATAAAAAAGATTGCTTACTTTTGTTAACTTCCTGGCTAGGTATGGTAGATAGGAAGGTAGATTGATAAATGGATAGATTAGATAATAAAGTATTCATTAAATACTTCCTATGTGTCAGGTCTTGTGCTAAGTGGTCAGCATATCAATACAAGCAGCAAGACAATCTGTCCTCAAGTTGCTTATACTCCTTGAGAGGAGAAAAGGGGACACATGCTGTAGAACTAGAGGGGACAAGTTTCAATGCTAGGCAGCATGGTTTAGAACTGGTGGCTCAGAAATGAGGTGGGAGTCTATCAGGGTCCAGTGTAGTTTCAACTGTAGAGGCCAAGATTTTTGTGCAGAGGTAGGGATGAAGGATGGAGTGGAACTTACCACCTTTGGAGTTAGTGGTTAGAAAGTGAGGTTGGAAGAGGTTCAGTTCCTGGCAAGATAAAGGAAAAGCTCACATATCCGAGCGAAGGGTCCTTCATGGGGTGGGAGATAGTTTGAATGAAAAGTTATGGTTTGAGTGAAGAGGAAGTAGGGAGAGGTGGTGGCTCCTTGCTGAAGGCATACTTTAGCTTGACCTATTTGGGAAGAAGCTTTCTAGAAGTGGAGCAGAAAGGAAGGAAAGGACAAAAGCACTGATTAAGCACTATGCTCCAGGCATTCTATTGATTATTATCTCATCCAACCTTTACAACAAGCTTGGGAGGTAGGTGCTATCATTATCTTCATTTCCTTGTGAAGAAAACTGAGGCAAAAAAGAAGGTAAATGGCTTGATGGGGAGGGGGTAGGGAAGAGTGAGTCACCCAGCTCCAAAGCTGGGCTTGATTTCAGACCTTCCTGTCTCCCAGCCAAAAGCCCCATCCATGGTACCATATATTTAAATATATTTAATAAAAATATCATTAAATTAACACTAAAATAATACCAAAATTAGTGAATGTAAAATATATAATGAAATATAAAATATATAAAATAATAGCATCTTATTTCATTCCCGTATTGGACCTAAACTACCAGGTAAGCAGGCTGAATTAGACCAAGTCACATCAGTGATATTGTAGATTGAGATCACCCTCGCCTTTCTCTGACCTAATCATCAGTCTTTTCACAATTTGCCTAACCTGTAAAACAAAAGTTATTAAATCAAAATAATAATCATTAAGTACTTTGTGCCAATCACTCTGCTGAGTACTGCCCACTTGTCACCCAACTCTCATCTATGGCTCTATTTTAGGCATTCTCCTAATTATTATCTCTTTTGATATTTATAACAAGCTTGGGAGGTAGATGCTATCTCCATTTCACAGTGAAGAAAACTGAGGCAAAAAAAAGAAGGTAAGTGATAGATTAGTGTCCATCAGACAATGTGACCAAAATTGAAGGGAAGATTCCTCTTTGCTGTGGCCTCTTCCTCTCATTAGTCCCAGGATCTGCATTTTTAATAAACTGTCCAACCAGTCATGTTCACTCCATTCCTTTCTGGACTCCACTCCACTCTTAACTCTACAGATTTTTTTTTTTCTCTGTCAAGTCCCCACATTGGTACTTCCTCTCCCTCAAACTTTTTCTGCTTCATTTTATGTGTTGTCTCCCCCCATTAGAATATAACCTCTGTGAGGTTAGAATTGTCTTGTCTTGTTTTTTGTTTGTTTGCAACTTTATTCCCAGTTGCTTGGTTTATTGGTTGTTCTACATTATTGAAGAGGACAAAAATTATATTACTGGTGATATCTTTTGACTATTGCATAAAATTAGATTTAAGTAAAGTGGAGCCATTGTCCAGTCAATGAAGTACAGAGGCAATATTAATATCACGATGACTGGTGATGGCTTGGGATGCAGTGGGTGGCCTTGGATTCTTATATGTTTCACCAAGCTCTATGTGCTCACCAGTCCTTGCTTCTGCTGCTTTCATAGCCACTAGAACAAATTCTCATCTTTTCCTTTTACTGGAGGAAATCTTCACATGCCTAGCATCCCCCTAACTCATCAACAGGTTTGGGCACTCTTAGTTACCTTCACCCTGGTTTAGCCCATATGCTGAGATGGTTTACACATGCTACATCTTGTTGGAGGTGGGCAGTACTTAGCATAGAGTATCTGGCACAAAGGAAGTGCTTTATGAAGGATTGTTATTATAATGCTTCACAGGTGAGACAAATTTTGAAAAGACTGGTGAGTAGGTCAGGGAAAGGCTAGGGTGAGTTGCTTCCTTATAAATGGGAATGGTTTGATTGGTTTAGTTGAGAAATCAATGGATATCCCTCATATTGAGACCTTCGACTTCAATCTAACCAGAGCAATTCAGATTTGAGGAATCTCCAGATCAACTTGTATTCTTTACTGATGACTCTCATTTCTAGCTGGGAGTGGGAAATTATGGGCTTTGGTCTAAGGGAGGTTGGGCAATGAATTTTCCATTATGCCATTTTTCTTTGGAAATTCCTCTTCTGGAAGGACAGTTAGCACAATAGATAGAATTCCTGGACTGGAGTCAAGAAGACTCATCTTAGCGAGTTCAAATATGGCCTCAAAAACTTTGAAACTCACTGACAAGTCACTTAACCCTATTTGCCTTAGTTTGCTCATCTGTAAAATGAGTTGGCAAATATATAAATGTATATATTTGCTTTTTAAGAAAGTATTTTTTTCTGAATTACATGTGGATATAATTTTAAATAACCATTTTCTGGCATTTTGCAGTCCATATTCTTTTCCTTCTTCCCAACTCTCCCCCCTCTCCCTTCCCTAGGGAGGGAAGTCATATGATATAGGTTGTACACATGTTATCATATAATATTTCTATGCTCATCATATTGTGAAACAAGAAAAATATTGCTTACACTAGAGAAAAATTCATGGAGGAAATAATGTGAAGAATGGCATACTTCACTCTATACTCATACTCTATCAGTTCCTTCTATGATGGTGGATAGTCTTTTTCATCATGAGTCCCTTAGAATGTCCGGTATCCTTGCCTTGTTGCTAATAATTGTCATTCACAGTTGATCATCATGAACAGTTATTTTCCTTTGTACAATGTTCTCCTGATTCTCCTCACTTCACTTTGCGTCACTTCATATAAGTCTTTCCATTTTTTTGGTAATGATCTTTTTTGTCAGTTCTTAGGGTATCATCTCTTACTGAATGCCATTACAGTCATATATCACAACATATATCACAATACTATATTCCATTACAATCCTATATCACAACTTGTTCAGCCATTTCCCAATTCATGGATATCCCTTTAGTCTCCAGTCCTTTGCCACTGCAAAAAGAGCTGCGAGAAATCTCTTTGTCTGAGTAGGTCCTTCCCCCTATCTTTAGTCTCTTGGGTATACAGACACAGTAATGGTATTGCTGGGTCAAAAGTATGCGCAGTTTGATAGCCCTTTGGGCATGGTGGCTCACCAGAATGGTTGTATCAGTTCATAGCTCCACCAATAGTGTATTAGTGTCCCAATTTTCTCACACCCCCTCCAACATTTATCAGTTTCCCTTTTTTCCCCCTGTGAGTCAGTCTGGTAGGTGAGGTAGTACCATTATAATATACCTAAATGACTAAAATGTAAATGTAAACTATGACTAAAAAATAACGAACCTCTTCTGGAAGTTAATTGGTCATCAGGATAATTACTGGAGTCTCGTATTAATGACGTCTTGTTCATTAGGTAGTTAGAATGCCTTAATGCTGGTGTTGAGATCTGAATAATATCAAGCCTTAAAGAACTACAGATCCCTGGGCACTGAAGTATTTAATGACCAGGTGGCATTGGGAAAGGTCTGATAAAAATCAAATAGAGGTATTAGAGTTTTTCTTTGTACTTTTCTTTCATCGTTATTTACTTGTTTTCAGTTGTATTGACTCTTTGTGACCCCATTTGGAGTTTTCTGGTCAAAGATGCTTAAGTGGCTTGTCATTTCCTTCTCCAGATCATTTTACAGATGAGGAAACAGAGTCAAACATGGTTAAGTGACTTGCCCAGGGTCACACAGTTAATAAGTTACTGAGGCCAGGTATGAACTCAGGAAGATGAGTCTTTCTGACTCCAGGCCTGATGCTCTATACACTGTACCACCTAGTTGTCCCCTGACCCTTTCTACTTAATAATTTGGATAATTTGAATTCATTTTGTATCTCAGTTTTCTATTTATAAAACACTTTCATAAATATTTTAGTCATTCCTCATAGCACCTCATTGTCATGGATAGATAGACAGAAGGGGTAGTAGGTTATATCATTCTCATTTTGCAGATGAGAAATTGAATTTTGAGAGATCAAGTCATTTTCTCAAGGTCTCCTAGATAGCGACTGTCAGAATTATGGTTCCAACTCAGGTTTTTGAGCTTTTAGAGCGTACTTACTACCTTCCAGGCTTCCCCTCAACAATGTAAAAGAGTTTGGATTCACAGAAAGCACTTGGGTTTCTTTGGCAGTTGCCCAAAGGCCATAAAAAAGCAAAGGGACAGTCTGTGATACTGGTGGCACCAGAATGAGGAAGTTTAATAGTTCTTTCTCTTTTCTATAGGACTTCAGAGTTTGCAGAACACTCTTTTTTGCCCACAAAATCCTCTAAGATAGGCAATTCAAGTGCTCTGATCTCCCCCATTTTATAGGGTAGGACTCTCAAAGAATGGTCTATTCAAGTGTTATTTAATATTTATTAAACCCTTCTTATAGGCCAGGTCCTGCTAAGAAAGGCAAAAAACACAATCTTTGTCCTCAAGGATGTCATGTTCTAACAGGGAAGACAACATGCAGAAAATTATGTATGTTCAAGATATACAACATAAATACTAGGTAAGGACACTATATGGTACATGGATAGAGAGGCCTGAATAAAATAATATTTATGAAAGTGTTTGAAAGTTATCAAAGCTATGGAAGTAGAGAAGTGCTATATATTATATATATTAATTTTAATTCAAATGATCACCATTATTATTAAATAGAAAGGGACAGCTAGGTGCATCAAGTCATGAGTCAGAAAGACTCATATTCCTGCATTCAGATCTAGCCTCAGATACTTACTAGCTGTGTGACCCTGAGTGAGTCACTTAGCCCTGTTTGCCTCAGTTTCCTCATCTGTAAAATGAGCTGGAGAAGAAAATGGAAACCACTCCAGTATTTTTGCCTAGAAAATCTCCAATGGGGCCACAAAGAGTCAGACATGACTAAACAACAACAACAACAACAAATAAGAGGCCAAGCTCTCAGAAGTGAGGAGACTGAAGAAAAGACCTCCTACGAGAGGTTTGATTTGAGCTTCATTTTGATGGGTGCTAGAAAAATCAGGAGGTAAGGCTGAGGTGGAGAAACCTTTCCAGGGACATGCAGTTCTGTAGAGGCAAACCCAAGATTTGAGCTCTAAAGTAATTTGATCAGTTTTGTCATAAGCTGAGCTATAACTCAGGCAGAGGTGACTGGCACTTGGCTCCATGGCACCAATATTTAGAAGGTGACGACAATACTTCACACCTGCAGCCTATAGAACCAACCCAAATTGGTATTAACAAGTAATATTTTGGGAGGGGCAGGGGTTGTCTGGACTTGTAATCATAGGGCATCTGGAGATTCACAAAGGAAACTTCCTAGGGAGGAAACTCAATCCCTCTTCTACTGTAGATTAGTAACTGTTCTGCAATTTATTCTTCTACGGTTGCCGAGGGACCGAGAAGTTTAACAAGGATCACATAGCCAATATGTGTCAGATGTATGTAGGTCTTGAAGGTAGATCTTCCTGATACCAAGGTTGGCTCTCTATCCACTATGTCATGCCTAATTAGTAAGAATAATTAATTAAAATTAAAATGGTTTACTTCCTCCCTCTGGTGGTCACACCCCAGGTGAGCTCTTCCTCATCCCATCTTCCTTAGAGATATTCTCTCTCCAGTCTCTCTCTCATCATCTTGGAGTTTCTGCTTTATTCCATGGTAATATTCCTGGGATTCTCTCTACACAAGCTTTTGGGTCCTGGAATCCCCTCATTGTCCATTGCCATTGGATTTATTTTTTTTGACATTATTTTTTTATTTGGTCAATTTCAAACATTATTCCTTGGTTACAAAAACCATTTGTGAATTTATTTTTAAAAGATGATTTGTGGGTATATATTTGTGCTGCTTGCTTCAGGGGTTAAAGTTGTTAGCTTTAGCTTTGGTAATAGAAGTTTTGCTGTTCAGTCATTTCAATCATCTCCAATTCTTTGTACCTCCATTAATAATTTTCTTGTCAAAGATTTCTTGGCAAAGAATGGTTTGCCATTTCCTTCTCCAGCTCATTTTAAAGATGAGGAAATGGAGGCAAACAGGAATCACACAGCTAGTATGTGAGGCCATATTTATGCAAGAGTACCAGAACTTAAAAAACCTAGACTTCAGTTTCCTCATCTGTTAAATGAAAGGAGTAGACTACATGGACTCCAAGGTTCCTTTTACTTAGAGCTCTATGATATTAGAAGCAATAGCTTGTATGCCCTTACTTAAGGGACAGGTAGGTAGCATGGTGGAAAGGGAGCCAGGCATGGGATCAGGGGGACATGGGTTCAAATCTGTCCTCAGACACTTCCTAGCTGTGTGATCATGGACAAGTCAACTTTATTCCAATTGTTAGCCTTTATCACTCTTTTTCTCCTGTTGAGAGGATATATTCCCCAATTCTCTCATTGTTGAAAAGCTTTAGGAATTCCTCTTTGGAATTTTAGAAACAACTTTCCTAGTCTTTTTAGAGCCACATATGAAAATCAACATCATTACTTAGGAAATTCTTCCTCCTCGAGTCAGAAGATGGAATGTGTTGTCTGAGGAACATCAAGGAGGCATTCCCAAAGGTGAATGATTGCCACATCCATTTCTAAATATTTCAAGATGAATTTCACAGTTAATCCAGCATAGTAAGGAAACCATGAGTAGGACATGAGATTTTGGACCAGGATCCTGGGAAGCATCTTCTCCTTTCAGTAGCTTCCACCATCAGCTTTACCTCCACAGCTCTAATCAACCTGTATCAAGCCACACTGTCTCTAGGTGCCTCCTTCCACACTCCTCAAGGTTCTTTCTTCTGTTCCAGTGCAATTGCTCTCACAGTTAGATTGCCCCTGCTCTCTTCTTCTTTCCTCTTCATTTTTTTTCTTTTTTCCAGGAAAAAGAATATATCATTATGGCTCTGGACACTCTGCCCCCTCCTATGGGCTATCCATAGTTTCCTTCAAGCTTTGCCACCATTTATCCACTTTGTGGTTTCTCTCTGTAAAAGGCACACCAGGCACGGTGTGCACCCCTCTCCACCAACCCCAGCGATGTTTTTGTTCCAGATATCTAGTGACTGCCCAAGGCAGTTGGGGCTGAATCTGGATAGGAGGTAGAGGAAAGAGACCTTCTGAAAGATTTTACTGTCCTAAAATTTGAACTGAAGAGATTTGTCCTGGAAGAATCCCTGAAATTTATATCCTTAAGCTGTCTACTCACAGATACATAGGAATTTAGAGCTATAAGGATCCTAATGCAGTCCTCTTATTTTACAGATGGGGAAACTAAAGCCATGGAAGGGAGTGGTTTTCCCAAGATCAGATAACTTACCAGTGACAGAACCTGGACTTCCCAGACCTCCAGATTACCAGTTCAATGTTCTTTCCACCAAAGTACTATCTCTTGGAAGATGACCTTAGTAGCTGTCTCAATAAGACACTTGTGATGCTCTCCTCCCAAAAGCTATCCCCAACCCCAAACCCTAGTGAGTAGAGTGGAAAAAGCACTGGACTAGGGGTAGTCAGAAGACTCCTGAACTTAAGTCCAGATTCATATTTATTGGGTATGTGTGACCTTGAGACAGTAATTTCATCCCCTATAGTTTACCCACCTATAAAATGAAAAGTCACGTCTCCCTCACAAGGAGTATTGTGAGGAAAGCACCTTGCAAGTATAAAGGATGGCAAAGGGACCCTGAGAATCCTGCTTGTATGATGGACAGTTAGCTTGGTGGCAGTTGAGAGTCAGCAAAGGATTCTGGGTAGAGAACTGGAAGTGGAGGAGAATTTTGACCAGGACAGTTCTTCCAGCTCTGGAAGAAAATAGAGAGGAGCTTTACTTAGGTGGCAGAGGGAATCTGAAGCCACCAGCGGGAAAAGAGCCAGACCTTCTTCTTTGTGTACCTGCTTCCATCGAGAAATCCTTCCATAACTTTTCCTTTACTTGACAACAATTACCCAAGACTCAGAAGGAGTTTGGACGGACTCTCATCTGAGCCAACCTGCCCACTTCCTTTTGGGTCTCTCCTTTGCCTTTCCTTGAACTGATTATAGAGATTTAGTTGAAGTTATAGTGGTATAGAGATGATAAGAAACAGTCAGTTGAGAAAGGGGCTGAGGCACAGAGGTCTTGAACCTTGCCCCTTGAAATCCATCTGCTGTGGAAAGAGTTTGGACAGGGCATCCTCTCCTATCTTCCTTTTCCTTTATTCCTCCAACCTTACCTGCAATAAATTTTCAGTGCAAGTCAGATTTTGAGATTTTCCTGGGTTTCATAACAAGGGGTAGGTTGGGTGAGTGAGAATAGGATTTAATGGTGAACCCTATTTCATCCGTGGCAAACCAGATATGACTGCCACAACCCTCTACAGAAGACTTTGATTCAAACCCCTCTGCTGGGACAACTGATCAAGGATATCGACATTTCCCTAGTAGTTGTGTTTCCATTAGGGCTCAAGGGATATACATCATCAAATATCCTTTGAGAAGAGAGATAGAAAGTCCCTTCTGCCTCTTTGAGGTTGCCATCCTTTATGCAAGGCTTAATGTTCTCATAAATGTGAGTTGTTTCAAATTTGCATTTTTATTATTGCATGATATCACGGCCACACATCAGCTGCAGCAACTGACCAGTCATGAAACAGTTAACTTTCCTATCTTTGCAGTGCTGATGCCTGTGCTCTGCAGTAATAAATTTAAGCCAGACTTGCAGGGTGGAAACTAAAGATAGCCTCTTTAATCAAGTGTTTCAAACTTGCTCAGCAGAAAATCCCAGACTAAGGAATTCATTCATGGATCTGTTTTCTAGTACTATTGTGAAAATTTTTCTGAGTCTTAGTGGATTTAGGGATATCTTGGGAAATCATTAGACGTTAGGAACAATTAGATATGGAAGAGTATATACCTTTTAAAAAAAACTGTGAAAAAATGAGAACTGGACACAAGATATCAAAGTATTATCAAAGACTCTCCCCTGCCTTAAGCAAATGGAGAGGAAAGGTCTTACTGGTACTCGACTGTTAAATGCTTTTTATATTAAGAGAACAGTTCCATTCTGAGAAAAAAATTTCAGGCATTATAAAGAAATATTCTCTTCTCCCCCACCTCCAAAGGAGACTACCATTCACAAATGTACTCCAGCCCTAGCTCTAGTTGGGATATTCTTCCATTTTTTGTTTTTGTTTTTTAATATCTCCTAGTATCTAAGACCTGCTGGTTGCTGGCCCCATCTACCATTCCACTGAATTCCATGGACCTCCAGAACTCTGCCAAAATAGACGAAATTCTCTTTCCAGGGCCTCCTTCTAATAATAATTTCCCTGTCTCCTGTCTCATCCAGGATCTTCCTTGAGAGTATAAGAATCTGGTCCAAAGAACCCTCAGTCCCCTTGAAAGCATTCTGACTAGCAAAAATATTAAAAATGGCATATGTTGATTTAAGGAGTAATGAACACAGAAAGAACTCTGTATCTGAGCCCTTAAAAAAATAATTGCAGGGAAGCTAGGTGACTCAGTGGATAGGTAGTTAGGCTTCCTGGGTTCAAATCTGACCTCAGATCCTTCCTAGTTATGTGACACTGGTTAAGTCACTTAACTCCAATTACCTGGCCCTTACTACTCTTCTACCTTGAAACTAATACTTTGAATTTGTTCTAAGACAGAAGGTAAGGGTTAAAAAAAACTGGGTAAGTCCATGTAGATGACTCTCATTTTCCTTACCAGAGAGAGGTTCTGACTCACAGTTCTTATGAACTAATGGAATCATTTATTCAAGTCCGTGTGCCCAAAGTGGAATTGCCATTTTGCATGCTGGTGCACCATCCCATCTGGCATGTCTCTTCATCTTGTGGTTGGTCTACATGGCTGGGTGAATAGAGATGGTGACCCCTGTTCCAGTTCCAGTTTCAGCATGGTAATGGCAATCCAAAGCTGTTCTCCTACTCTAGTCCTTATCCAACCTTACAGTCTTTTAGTATGGCACTCTGGGGTTGGGTGTCCAGTCTCCTGAGATGTACATGAGAGAGTTTAGCTAGCTCTCTATCCCACTTATCCAGGAAACTATGTGGCACAGTGGAGAAAGTGGAAGGTCTGGAGCCAGGAAGACTCATCTTTCTCAGTTCAAATTTGACCTTACTAGCTGTGTGACCCTGGGAAAGTCACTTAATCCTGTTAGCCTCAGTTTCCTCATCTGTCCAATGAACTAGAGATGGAAATGGTAAACCACTTCAGTATCTTTGCCAAGAAAACCCCAAATGGGGTCACAGAGTCAGATACAATTTAACAACAATCCCATATGGTCACCAAACTGGGAGTACCTGCTGTAAGCATTAGCCCTTTGGCTTTTCATCTGTTCTGTATGAAGGTGGAGACAAAGAGGGACTGATATAACTCCTACTGACACATTTCTGTTACATTACTATTGCTTCCAGTCTTATCATGAGTGTCCTTTGCCTTCCTCTTAGTCCATCAGGATCTATTTTCCTAAAAGCATATTAAGATTTATAAGTGTGGAAAGGAAAACTGAAGCAAGTTTTGGACTTTCTGCCAATCAGGTGGAACAAACAGCAGTTAGAATGTTAGAGAGAAGATATTGACAAGAATGACAGTTGGTGGGGGGGAGGGGCAACTGGGAGTGGCCGTGGGTCTCCCTCTTCCTGGCCTTCAGACTGGGAGGAACACTCTTTCCCTGTCTCTGGATAGAAGTTCCTAGATTCCTGATTTTCCTAACTGTGTTCTACCTGGATTCCTGTGTTGTGTCATCAAACAGAAGGATTTAAGGGGAGCGGTTTGAACTGAAGACCGGTCTTTAGGGGTATCAGCCCCAAGAGACAGGCCCAGCCAGCTCTAAAGGTCAGAACTTTTCTACTCTTGCTGTCTACTGCTAAGACTTTGAACTTAAGAAAACTAGCACAGATTAGCATAGACAGGAATAAAAGAAACCCTTCACCAGCCTGTGAGGCCTGGCCTCAGTTTAAAAACTGAGAGAGACTCAAACCCAATCTAGGGAAATCCTGATTCCCTCTTCCCTGATACCTCCCCAACCCAAACTTGTTATTAAAATTTATCTTTATTTACATGACTGCAGTCAGATAAGAGGACTATTGTTTCAGGGAGACACAGAGGGAGCTAAACCTCAGGACAGCCATTCAACCATAGATGGTCCTTATTGGACCCCTGCTGGATGACTTTGGTCTGGGGGGAGGCTTGTCTCTCAGGAGGGTCTGTGCTTACCTGCTCTGGGGTATCTTCAACATTAATTGAGAAGATGTCCCCTCAGGCTTTCTTAGTTGGCCCATTTCTTGGGAACCCCATTTTTCAAAGATAGTCTCTCAACAGGGGGCATCTTCTTCCTTTTACCTCACTGGCAGCCACATTCCCTCTCTCCCTTCAACTCCTCCAGTGCCTGTTACAAAACCTTCCATATCCTCTGTTCTCCAATTCCCTACATTTCTCTTTAAATATTACAGTTTTGGCAGAGCCAGCTAAGTTTTCTAGCCTATTTTGCCAAAAATTGGGGAAAAAGAAGTCAGTTGGAGATGTCAGAGAAGTTTCAGAGAAATTAGGCATAGTACATACATTTCAAAAGCCTGTGTGACTGTGGAAAGCAACCATTTTCAGAGCAGTGTTGAGTGCAGCTAATCTGCCTAGCAAAACCAATAAGAAACACTCCTTCTGAAGGGAGGAGGCAACTCTTAAAGGGCCAGACTTAAAAAAAATATTTTTTCCATTGCAAAAGGCTTTTCAAGATACAAGACAGCAAAGAAACTATTACTTGCCATGGGTTATCTAGCCTTGATTAGACATTTCTTTTATATGTTTTACAATTTATTTTTTGTCAAGATTCCAGATTTTACTTATATTCTGCTTAATATATATGAAAGCTTTCAATGGCTGAAGATTAGTGTAGATGGCTTGATTTCATTCATTCCCACATCTGCTCCCCAGATAGTTCCTTATCATTGGAAGTACCTGAGGAATCTTTAAATTTACTCCCTGTACTTCTGTCAGAGAGCCAGGAGGGAAAAGAACATCCCACCTTTGCAATACCTGCAGATATACCGGAGTCACTTTGGGCCACATCTTCTTCTGATTTAGGCTTACTTAAGTCGACTGTTCCTGTGCAGATAAAAACTAAATCTAGCCCACCTCCTTCCATTCCTCAGTACCCTCTCTCAAAGGAGGCAATCGAGGGCATTACCCTGGTAATAAACTCATTAATAGATCAGGGCATCATAATTTCCTATAAATCTGAATACAATACGCCCATCCTGCCCATTAAAAAAAACAAAAATAGGGCCCAAAGGCAAGCACCTTTATAGATTCATACAGCATTTGAGGGATGTGAACAATCACGTTATAAGGAGATATTCCGTAGTTTCCAACATAAATATGATCATTTGTTCTATTCCTGATGCTGAAATTGTGTTTAATGGAAATATATAGAGAAAAAATAGTTTGCAAATAATAATAGATATATAAAATAGGAAAACTATTTGTTTTAGTTTAACTTTGCAAGAGTAAGTAGTATTTGCACTAATATTCAAATTTCTTTGTAATGGTTTTATTCAAATATTTATTATCCTGAATTTATTGTAAAACCCTAAAACTACCCTTACCAAAACTTTCCTGCATAGAATTCCTTAGAGTAGATAAAGTTAGCATAGAATAGTGATAGAGTAATTGAGGAAAGTTTATTATTTTTGGGGAAGCAGTTAGAAATTAGATTTATTAGATTGGTAAGTACAATAAATATAAGTGACCTTGGGAAGGCCACAACAAAAGAAGGGGACAATTGTGGAAAGGAAAACTGAAGTAAGTTTTTGGACTTTCTGCCAATCAGGTGGAACAAACAGTAGTTGGAATGTTAGAGGTAAGATATTGACAAGAATGACAGTTGGTGGGGGGAAGGGCAACTGGAAATGGCAGTTGGTTTCATGACTCATGCTCTTCCTGGCCCTTGAACTGGAAGGAGCCTCTCTCCTTGACTCTGGATAGAAGTACCTCTATTCCTGATTTTTCCAACTGTGTGGAACTTTACTGGGATAGCTAGATGGCACAGTTGATAGAGCACTGCGCCTTGGAGTCAGTAAGATCCTAGTTCAAATCTAACTTCAGACACTTAACCTAGTTTGCCTTGGTTTCCTCACCTGTAAAAGGAGCTAGAGAAGGAAATAGTAAACTGTGCCAGTATCTTTACCAAGAGAACCCCAAAACTGGTGGAGAAGAGTTGGCTATAACTGAAAATGACTAAACAACAAATAACAATTACAACAGTCATGAAAGAGAGATAGGGCAAATATTGACCCATTTATAGAAGGGAAATGAATTCACTTAAGGTTCAACAAGCATTAGAGTTTGGACTCAAGGCCAAGAGTCTTGTGATTTGTCTTATTCTGGTACTTTCCCCACTACACCAAAATTACTTTCCTTCATTTCCAGTTACGACAGGCAGTTAGTGCATATCTGGGATAAAAAAGGCATCACTCGACTGGAGGAGGAAGAAAGGGGAAATGCACATTCGGCTGATGTTCTCTCTCCCTCCCTCCCTCCTTCCCTTCCTTCCTTCCTTCCTTCCTTCCTTCCTTCCTTCCTTCCTTCCTTCCTTCCTTCCTTCCTTCCTTCCTTCCTTCCTTCCTTCCTTCCTTCCTTCCTTCCTGCAAGGCAGTGGGATTTAAGTGACCTACCCAGGGTTACATGATTAGGAAGAATCTGAGTCACATTTGAACCCAGGAGCTCCCATCTCTAGCTCTGACACTCAATCCATTGAGCCATCTAGCTGTCCCCTTTCCTTCACTTTCTATAAAAATTTCTTCTTGAGTATATGTTCACTGAGCCCCTTTGATATCAGATAAACCGTTTTCTTTTTTTTGCCTAAAGATCTGCAGGGGATGCTTGGGTACTTGCTACCTGTGTGCCTAAACTTTACCCTTTCTGAGCATAGTTTCTGCTAGGTAAGGAGAGAAAGATACTAAAAACTTTTGACTTTGTAGTGTGAGCAAGAGGATTCATTTCAGGTCTATGCATGTATCCAGATATAAATAAGAACAGTTTCTCTGTTTGAGGAAAATGAGAACAATGTAGGATTTATGGGTATGTATCTGTGAAAGAAGCAGACTGTGAGTTTGGGGGAAACAAATTCTCAGAAAAAATAACCTTAAAAAAATAAAGAAACAGGGCACAGGTTTATGTAAAGAGAAACAGACTCTCAAAGTGACAAGGCTGTACTTATTTCCATCTTGAAAGAGGCTTCCACCATTTTAGTGATATCCTGCTCCAATAAGATACTCTGATAAGACTAATTTCAGAAAAGTACTTTACCCCAATAGGACAAATCTGACTTTTCTCAACTCCCGAGACCCCAAGGTTAACATGTTCTAACCCCAATATTAATAGATTCTCCTCAAAAATCACTTGACAGAGGGTCCCAATTATCAACTTCCAAATAAGGAGACTGGCTAATCATCCTCACCTGATACACTCATTTTTTCAACCCTTAATATCATTAAGCTGTGTAAAACCCTCTATATGTGTTTATCTCTTTTTCTTTGGTGAAATGTCATCCACCTGCCAATTGCTCATTTAGTGGAGGCTAATTAGACTTTCTATCTTCTCACCTTGCCTCTTGATTTATTGACCTCCAGTGAAATGGATCTAGGTAGGAGGAATATCTCTTAGAGAGGATCTTTGGACCCTTGCACTGAGGAATTTCTCAACATAACCATTTGTAGATTACAAGGACATACTCATCAGCCATGATCCTAGTTTAGGCTCTTAACAACTGGTTACATTAGTCTCTGAATTCATCTTGACTTTTTTCTCTCTCTCCAATTCATTGTCATTACTGTTACCAAAGTGTTACTAAAGCACAGGTCCAACAATCCCATGCCCACAATCCCATGTCTTCTGTGCTCAATAGATTCCAGTAGACCATGATTACCTTTAGGTTCAAGTATACTTTATTTGACATACAAACTCATCACAATGTGGGTCCAACTTTACATACCAGTATAGCTATGAGGATCAAATGAGAGAAAGCACTTAGTTCAAGAACTAGAATATAGTAGAATGCTTAATAAATCTTCCTTCCTTCCTTCCTTCCTTCCTTCCTTCCTTCCTTCCTTCCTTCCTTCCTTCCTTCCTTCCTTCCTTCCTTCCTTCCTTCCTTCCTTCCTTCCTTCCTTCCTTCCTTCCTTCCTTCCTTCCTCCCTCCCTCCCTCCCTTCCTTCCTTCCTCTTTCTTTCTTTCTTTCTTTCTTTCTTTCTTTCTTTCTTTCTTTCTTTCTTTCTTTCTTTCTTTCTTTCTTTCTTTCTTTCTTTCTTTCTTTCTTTCTTTCTTTCTTTCTTTCTTTCTTTCTTTCTTTCTTTCTTTCTTTCTTTCTTTCTTTCTTTCTTTCTTTCTTTCTTTCTTTCTTTCTTTCTTTCTTTCTTTCTTTCTTTCTTTTTCTCTCTCCACTTAGAATTCCTAACTTTCTCAAATCTCAGCTCCACCACCATCATTCTCCTACATGAAGCCTTTCCTTATTTCAGCTGCTACCCTCTCATCCTCTCCTCTTCTAAACATAGAGACACATGTATAGATAGTTAGACATAGATTCTAGATAGTAGAGTAGTGAATAGAAAACCAACTCAGAAAGGTCAGGATGACCTGTTTAAATCCCATTTCTCATATACCCTTGGCTTAAAAATTTTGGGACTATATATTTATGTGTATAAATATATATAACACACACATTTCTTTATCTATATACATACATATATGTGTGTATGTATTCAAATAGATAATAATAGTATGCATGTATATATTACATTTTCTGAATAGAAATTCCAATCTCAGTTTGTATCATTTACAAAAATTTTCAACTGTGGCCACTTTTCTTCCCTTGAAATTTCAACCTCAGACCAATTTTTTTTTTTGTCAATGTGGGCAGACATACCAGAAGTGTGGAAGACACAGTCAGGAGTGAAAGGAACCTAGGTAGTATGAATACTTATCAGGTAAATTTTAAAAATAAAATCATCTTATCATTTTGATAGAATTCTATAGGTAGAGAAGGGAGAATGAATCATGGGAAGGATAATATATTTCTCAGTACTTGCCTACTGTAATAATTAAAATGGGTTTGACAAATAGAATTGAAAAAAGTTGTGATTGCCATTTACAATAACTAAAAATTAAACTATGAGTATGTTTTATTATAACAAAATAGTGATAGTAAGAGAAGGAAATGTAGGAAGGAGATAAGGAATTTTCTAGTCTACTACTCTAAATATGCACCAAAGAAATCTAGCTCACTCCCCTGAAAAAGTTCCAATCTCTGGCTAGAAGAGTGGAAGAGTCTCAGCCTCCAGGTTCCAGTATTCAGGTGGAAGTCTGGGAAAGCCTCTTCATCCCAAGCAAGTCACTAAAGACAAACCCCTTGAGCCACCAATGCCAAATCCAAGGCAGAATGGACCGAACTGCCAAAAATAATCCCAAGGAGTTTTCTCCACCCATCAGCTCTCCTTGTCACCTCTCAGGAATCTATCACAGTCTCCCGATTTGCCTAGCACTGCCCAGTGGGGACAGTGCTTCTGGTCTTTTAGGGTATGAACTTCCTTTTCTAGTAAGAGGTTCTCACTAAGTGTTAATGACTGACTAAGTGTGAAAGGCAGGGCACTCCAGGTTCTTGATTTATTAAGTTAAAATAAACAAAAGGAGTTTAAATTCTCTTTCACATTACGTTCCTTGCATCTGCCCCCTTCCCCTACTCTCCCAGAGGAAAAGTTCCCAGGATTCATCCTGGTCAACCCTGAGCCCAGGCTGACCTTCTCTAGGGGCTCTCCATCTTAAACTGCCAGCTGGGATGCTATCCAAATTATATAGAAAGAATCCAAGTAAAACATTATTTAAAGTGTTTGGAAGGTCTGCTATTGACATCAAATTGGCTCCTAATTTTTATAGTTTGTCACACTGAAGCAGCATGGTGTAAAGTAAAACATTATTTAAACATTTGGGAGGTCTACTTTTGACATCAAGTTGGTGCCAGATTTTTAGTTTGTCAAAGTTTATCATGGCATTGTAGATAGCTGGCTTCAAAGCCAAGATGATCTAAGTTCAAATCCTGTCTTGGACACACCCTGGCTATGTGATCCTAGGCAAGTTACTTAACCTCAGAAGCCTCTCAAAGATTGTAAATTGCAGAGAAAGTGCCAACATGCATAAGAAGAGGGAATTTCTTTACCTGGGAAAGCTCTACACCAATAAAAATCATAGGTCTAGTCCCTGACTCACTGAGAGGAAACAAAGGTCCCATACAGGATCAGCCCTTTTGAAACAAATCCCTTATATAAATGAATTCCATTTAACTGACTTCCCTAAAAACAAAAACAAAAAATAAACCTTCCTAGGCTAAAGACTTTCTGCTTAAAATATTTAATTAATACCTTAACAAGAATGTGTTGTTTATTAAATCCTCTTTGCAGATGATGTCTTAGGGGCAAGGCTTTATTCCAAACAGCTCTATATGCTACAGATAAACACAAACACAAGGAGTGCCTTTTCATTGAATATCTCTGAGGCTCCCCTCTCTCTATTTTGTCTTCTGTCGCAAAGTCCATCATCATCAGTCTGTTAAATTCAGGGATAATCCAAGTACAACATACAAACACAGTGTAAATCTATCTACTTTATTGAAAGACTCTTAGGAAATCCACAATAAAGGTCTCATAATTAGCTGACGGAGTTAAACAATGCATGAGTATTTCCTTTTCTTCTCTCATTTTGGAAGAGCTCACAAAGGAAAATCACTTTAAAGCAAAAGAGAGCAAAGGACCAGTTTGACATACCTACCACAGGCATCTCCTGTGCCTGGCCAATAAAATAGCTGGCATTTCCATAACTTTAAAGGGACTGGCAAAGTCCTTTCCTCACAACAACCTGGGTGAAGAAAGTGATACAAAGCATTCTTTTTTCCCATTTTGCCAATGAAGTTTTTAGGATTAGAGGGGAAAAATAAATTGCTCAGAGACACCATCTCACAGAAAATTTGGAATCCAATCTTGGCCATTCATTTTGATAAACTTGCATAAATCACCTCAACTTCAGTTTTCTCTGTAAAATGAGGTAGCTGGATCACACTCATTAGAATGTACAGTCCATGAGGGCAGAGATCTTTTTTTGGGGGGGGTGTGTGGGTAGGAGCTTTTTAGTCACATCCTCAGTGTTTATAACAATGCTTTGCATGCAGTAAGTACTTAACAAATGCATATTGATTGATTAATTGAATTGACCTCTAAAGTCCCTTCTAGCTAAAAATATAATATCCTTTGATTAGTAACAGAATTGAAATTCTTTTATTTATTTTTTTGGTTCTTCATTCTATTTTATTTTCAGTTCCAAATTTTCTTCCTTCTCCCTCGCCCATCCATTGATTAAGCAAGAAAAATAAAACCCATTACAAATATGTGTAGACATGCAGAACAGAGAAAAAGCAAGAAATAAAAGAAAATATACTTCAATCTGTCCTTGAGTTCATCAGTTCTCCATCATTTTGTTATCAGTTATTATTTTTCAGAAATGGTTGTCTTTATAATATTGCTGTAGATTTATCTCCTGGTTCTGTTTATTTCACTTTGCATCAGTTCACATGGGTCTTTTCAGGTTTTTCTGACACCATTGCCTTCATCACAATTGTATTCTGGTCCATTTTCCATGGTTGAAATCCAAACCAAGGTCTCTAGACTCAAAGCATAAAGATTCAAAACAAAACAAAGCCACAGTCTCTGCCCTTAAATAGTTTATATTATATAGAGAGGGAAAATGTGTATACAAAAATAAAGATACGGTGTCCCAAAAGTCTCCATATCATATTAAGCTTGTCACTAATGAATTGATTTATACTGTAATAGGTTCCTATGAGGGGAACTAGCAAGGATCTGTTATGTTCAATCAGACCCGAGTCTATGTCTTCTTTAATTAGCCAGCTCTAATGAAAGGAATCTTAGCTTCAGCTTAGACGCACCACTTAACTTGTTTGTGTCTCAATTTGTTCATCTAAAAAAATTCATTGGCTGATCCATCCATAGTGTGGGGATGGTGACTCCTGCTGTGCTCATTTCTCTAGGTTATTGAATTTAGTGAGATTATCTATATGAAAGTATTTTGGATTCATAATTTTATCAGTGTGAGTAGTGTAGATTGCCACCCTCTTCATAGCTTCATAGAAACCTTTCATTAGTTGCCTTGGCAGAAAGAAGTCATTCCTTTTTAGCAAATGCTCTGGTTAATTGACTTTCTACATTTAACTAGACTTCCCCTGACAATGAGTCTGTTATTTCCATACTCTAAATCTTTCCCATTTGTGGGTATAGTGGATAGAACCCTGGGTTTTTGGAGTCAGAAGACCAGCATATAAACTCTGGTTCTGCTCCAGATTGTCTGTGTATCCTCAGTTTACTACTGCCAAACCTTACTGGTCCTTAATTTCCTCATTTGTAAAATTAAGGATTGAAATAGATAATTTCCATTGTAGCAACTGCAGGATTTGAATCTAGTTTTTCCTGGTCCCAAGGTTAACTTTCTGTCAGTTGGAAAGTTCAGAGAAAGAAGACATAGTAGAAAAATGGGCCATTAATTTTAAGGGTAAAGAGATACAGGCAAAATCCAAAGACAGGGAAGGGCTTTTCCCCCTCAATGGATGCCCATTTTCTCTTTTGCCTATCTGCTTTTCTAAGTAGAATACAGACCCTGGAGTATGGCATTTGAGCTGGGTCTTGAAGTGAGTTCAAATTTCAGTGTTGGGGATATGGGACCATTACTAAAACCATTTCCATTTTCAAAGAAGGTTCTAAGAGATTGGTAATGCCTAAATCCAAAAGTGTGTAATGGTAGAAGTTCAGACACTTCAATAAATGGAGAAATATTCTAGAGGTGGGAGTATTGCTAATATTCTTTAAATCATATGATATATGTAAACCATACACTTAAAAATTGTTTTTAATTAAGAACTTAAAATATCAAAGGCCATGAACATTTCAATATTACAAAAAGATATTATGCTTAAAACCATGGACTTCTATTATCTACAGTTAACTATTATATATTCAATTTAATATGGTAGTAACAAAATTATGATTTATTGGTGTCTTCTTTAATTTTGCTCTCAATTATTTTTTTCTTTTTGACATTCATGAAATAATTTGAGTTTTGAATTCCCCACTCCCTCCCACTTTCTCCACTCATTGAGAAAACAAATAATCTGGTATCAGTTATACAGGTGAAATCATGAAAAAAAAATCCCCCCCCCCATATTAGTCATGTTAGGGAAAAAAGAAAGAAAAATCAATTAAGTGAAAAGAGCATACTTCAATCTTTACTCAGAATTCATTAATTATCTCTCCAGTGGATGATAGTGTTTTTCATCATGGACTTTTTTTCCCCAATACAGACTTTCATCCAAAGTCCTTTGGAATTGTCTTGGATCATTGCATTGCTGAGAACAGTTAAGTCATACATCATACAGTATTGCTATTACTGTGTACAATGGTGTCTTGGTTCTGCTTACTTTACTTTGCATCATTTCATATAAATCTTTCCAGGTTTTTCTGAAAACATCCTGCTTATCATTGCTTGTAACACAATAGTATTCCATCATAGTCATATACCGACAACTTGTTCAGCCATTCTCCAATTGATGGGCATCTACTCTATTTCTACTTCTTTGACACCACAAAAAGATCTACTTTAAATATATTTTTTAAAATGATTCCTTTCCCTTTTATTTCTTTGTATATTTTTAATTTTTCATTGATGCTCTTTTCCCTTCTATTATTTTTGCATCACTATCCCTACTTATTAATTTCCCACACCAAAAAAGAAGTCCTTTCTTGTAAGCTTTATTAGTAAAAAAACAACAACACATTTGTGTTCACTAACTTGTATATCCTGTGTACACCAAGATTCCTCCCCAAAATTCGGCCTTCTTTTAAAGGATTTTGATAATGAACACAAACATTATTGTTGATTTTCCACAGAACTTGCTGCCAAGAGATGGAAAATATTTCTCCATTAATTTTCTGAAGTCATAATTTGTCACTGCTTCAATTAGAGCTCTGAATTATTTCAGTTGCTTGTCTTTACATTAATGTGGTCATCTGTTTCTGCTCACTTCACTCTGCATTAGTTAATCCAAGTTTACTCAGATTTCTTTGAAACCATCGTATTCCTCATTTCTTACAACATAATGGTATTCTGTTAATTTATATACTCCAGTTTGTACAGTTATTCCCCAGATGGTGGGTAACCATTTTATTTCTAGATCTTTGCTAAAACAAAAAGTGCTGATACACACCCACAGACACAAACCCATGCCCATACCCACCCACTCACATACACACACACATCCTTTTGTTTTTAGGGTGTATAACTAGTAATAATATTAGTTTAGTGACTTCTGGGATATATTTTTCCATAATGTTGTACCAATTTCCAATTTTATTGAAGAACATTAGTGACATGCCCTTGCACAGCATTTCTAATAATTGCCACATTTCTCTTTTTTTTCTCTCTATCTATTGGATGTGAGATAAAACTCAGAGTTTAATGTGCATTTCTCTTATTATTAGTGATTTGGAACATTGTTTTGATTATTTATTTTGTACATGGCTGCCTATAGCTTATAATTCTTCATGTTCTTTGACCATTTTCTTATTGAGAATGGATCTCTTAAATGAATCAATTCATTGTATATTTTGGATATCAATATTTTATCAAAAATTTGCTGTCAAGGTTATTTTTCCCAGTTAACTGCTTCCATTCAAATATTAACTATATTTAGTTTGCATGTGTAAAAGCTTTTCACTGATGTAATTGAAATTGTCCATTTTATCTTTTGTGATCATCTATATCCTTTATTATTAAACACTCTCTCTCTAGTCATAGTTGTAGATTTCTTCCCTTCTCAAATTTGTTTATGATACATCTTTTTAGATTTAGGTCATATATCCATTTGGAACTTAATGTAGTAAATAATGTGATCTAATGGTCTAAACCCATTTCTGTCATACTTTTAAAAACTTTTCCCATAGTTTTTCTAAAAAAAAACCCATTAGTTGTTAATCTTGCACAATACTACTATATTCAGGGTCTTATGTACCTAATTGGATTAATCTATCAACTTATATATTTTAACTGATTGTAAATATTTATGATGATATTGCTTTGTATTATAGGCTAAGCAATTCAGAGGGAGTTATGAGAAAGAACTCTATCCACATTCAGAGGAAAAAACTGTGGGAGTAGAAACACAGAAGAAGAAACACTGAAGAAAAACAACTGCTTGAATACATGGTTTGAGGGGATATGATTGGGGATGTAAACTAAATGAACATCCTAGTGCAAACATCAACAACATGGAAATAGGTTCTGATCAAGGACACATGTAAAACCCAGTGGAATTACACATTGGCTATGGGGAGGGAAGGGAGGGAAAGAATATGATTCTTGTAACCAAGGAATAATTGACTAAATAAAATTTTTTATTTAATAAAGTCTAAATTGACTAAAATTTTTCTAAAAGAAAAGTATTATAGGTTAAGATCTGGCTAATGCTAAGTCCCTTTTATTTAAATTTTTTTTGGTTATTTCTTTAGAGATGATTTACCTTTTCTTCCAAATTAATTTTTACTAATATTTAAATAATATTAATTACCAATAATTTAATGATATTAATTTAGTATTCCACAAATAGCTTAATCTGTATAGCACCAAATCTAGAAATTATTTGAGATGGAGTTGATATGGTCTAACAATTAATATGATTCCAATTATTGTTTTCCTTGACCTCTTTAAGCCTCAGTTTCCTTATCTGTAAAATGAAAGGTTGGACTAGGTGACCTTAGTTCAGTCCCTACTCTCAAATCCTTTGATGTCATGATTTTATGATTTCATGGCAAAGAACCATTTCTTCAGGCTCTCTGCCTTCAGAGATCACTTAGTATTTTTAACAATGGAAATTAAAGAAGCCTACTGCAGAGACCATCTTCCCCTCTCTGGTTTTCATTTGTGGTACATTTCTTTTTTTATTTTGCTTAAGGACACAGCAGTCATGGGATTAGCAATAGCTCACACTTATAGAAGTACTTGAAGGCTCACAAAGTCTTTACACACATAATCTTATTTAAGCCTCATAGTCACTCAGTAAAGCAGGTGCTTTTATCACTGCAATTTTACAGATGAGGAAACTGAGCCTGAGAGAGATTAAGTAACTCTAATAGTATCCCACAACTATGAAGTAAAATTCAAACCTACATCTTCTTGGCTCTATGTGTAGCACTTTTCCCACTATGCCAAGCTGCCTCTATTAACGAACCCTCAGCCAGATAAGTAATTAATCTCTCACAAGTAGCTGCCTCCGGATATTTGGAGGATATTTACTGTGCCACCTTCTCCATGGAGCCATTACTGATTCTCCCAGCTAATAATGACTCCCCCACCCCAATTATCTTCTGATTGTGCATATATGTATATGCTTCTTTTGTGTATTTCCATACGTGTGCCATGCAATCTCTTCCAGCAGGCTTGAGGACTGGGACTGTTTCATTTCTGCCTCTGTATTTTCAGCACCTTGCACAGCACCTGGCACACAACAAGCATTTAATAAGTGCTTGGTGATGGATTGATTTGTAAATCCGGTGTTTACAGGGAGCTTCAGAGGTTTCCAGAAACAGTCCTCCATAAGCCACTTTTGGGAATTCCGTTAAGTCTTCCAGCAGGCGATGAAGTTCCTGGTTTCCCAAGGATCTCTGCCCCGGGTTGGAGTGGAGGCTGTTTCTGAAACTTGTGGGACTAGCAGACCTTGCTCTCATAGTGGCTAAAATGCTTCTGCGTCCTTCTCTCTCACCCTACGGAGAAGCTTCGATGAGCTGCAGGTGGTGGAGTAATGACAAGGAAGGAACCAGGAGATTAATTTTAACTGCTAATGAGCTGAGCTTTTGTGAAGCAGCAATATAAACCGCACATGCCTCTGCAGCCCCAGTAGCCAGAGGCACCCAGCTTTGCAGCTCCAGAACATCCAGCCAAGCCTCAGCCGGAATGGAGGGGGAGGGCCGAGAATATGTGCGAGACTTTGATGCATTGGAAGTAACTGACAAGAAACCGTAATGTAGGAAAGCAGAACAGCTGGGAGCACCTCAAAAGCAGCAGATGGGTATGTGGGGAATGCTGTACAGTTCTAATCACATTTAACATGCCTGTCATAAAATTGGGCTCATCAGAGTATTAATTCGTGTTTTATAGCATTGTTTGTTAGAGTCTGCCCTTACCCTGCATAAAACCCTGAAAGATGCCCAGAAAAAAATAAACTCTATCTGATATTTCAGCAGAGAATGGCTCTAGAGAGTGTAGTTGTGCCAGGGCTGGATAGTCTGAGAGGGTGATGGTAAACCAAGCTTTTGTCTGGGGACATAAACAAGAGGGCATAGCCTGGGCAGACAAGCAAATGGAACAATTCTCACAATGGTATTTTGTGACAGGTTGAGGCAGAGGGAAGAGAAGGTGCTGGATTCCCAGCTTTGCTCCTTGCCATCTGTGTGACCTCAAGGATATCAGTTCACCTCTCTGGGCTTTGGTGTTTCTTACCTGTAAAAGTGAAGATTGGGGGCAGCAGCCAGAGCCTGAAGTAAAAAAAAAATCTGAGTTCAAATCCAGCCTTAGGCTAGTTACTTTAACCCCAATTTGCCTTATCTGTAAAATGGGGACCTACTAAAGAAGAAAGTGACAAACTGCTCTGATATCTTTGCCAAAAATACTTCATGTATATGTAAAACCCAGTGGAATTGCTTATTAGCTATGGGAGGGGGAGAGAGGGAGGGAAAGAACATGAATCATGGAATCATGGAAAAATATTCTAAATTAGTTAATGAAATACATTAATTAAAAAACAAAAATGCCTCATGAACAAAGTACATGGTCATGTAGAGTCAATAACAACCTGTAAGAAGAAAGAGTTAAAATGAGATAATCTCCAAAGTTCCTTTCAGCTGCAAATCCTATAAACTCAGCAGCAAATAATGAAAACAACCTGTAGACTAGGTCCAGATTTTTGGCAGTTGTGTGGTGGTAGGTTTTTTTAATAGTGAATTTAGTACTTGTAGGAAAGGTGGTGGATGTGTAGCTGTGCAAAATGATATCTTCCCTTTAGCCACACTCTGAGCTAGGCAAATGCCAGCTTGCTGGCAGCCCTATGTCAATCATCCTTTAGGATCCTTTAGGATCATTAGGACTGCTATAAACCAGTCCTAAGTATTAGGTTTTATGTCATTGTCAGAAAAAAAGATAACCCTCAAACAAAATCAGTTACCAAAGATCTACCTGTATATGACGCTATCCTGAAGAGGCACAAAACCCAGGGGACCTGCTATATCCCCTGTCCTCAAGGAGTTTACAATCAAATTACTAAATGGTGAACATATTAAGAATTTGCAAACAAATTATTGAGCAAACACTGAGATAGAGTCACATAAACAAAAGATGTTGGAGTTGTAAGGGACCTTAGAGATGACCTTATTGAAGATCCCTAATTTTAGAGATTCTAGCTAGGGGGTTGGAATCAAGAAAACCTGAGTTCAAATGTGACTCTCAAACATTTGAATGTGTGACCCTGGAAAAGTCACTTACCTTTGTTTGTCTCAGTTTCCACATCTATGAAATCAGTGGGGGAAGGAAATGGCAAACCACTCAATTATCTTTGCCAAGAAAATCCCAAATGGGGTCATGAAGAGTTGGATATGACAAAAACAATTAAACAACAACAACAAATTTTAAGAGAAGACCAAGACACAGATAGATATAGTGCTTGTTCAAGGTCACATAGCTAGTGAGGGCAGAATAGGGTCTGAAACCAAATCTGGTTCAGTACCTCCTAGGATTTTATGATTTGAATAAATATAATTAGAAATATGTTTATAGAATCATAGATTTAAAGCTGAAAGGAATTTAAAAAAATCTTTCCATTTTAGAATCAATACTTTATAATAGTTCCAAGTCAGAAGAGTGGTAAGAACCAGGCCACTAAGAAGTGTTTGAGACTAGAATTGAACCAGGATCTACCATATCTAGGCCAGGATCTCTATTCACTGAGTCACCTAGCTGCCCCTGATTCTAATCCAGGATTGTGCTAGTAAATATTTAACAATTTTTTTTGGGGGGGGAGTGAGCTTGGGAAGCACATAGAATGTACTCTTAAATTTAAACCTGCATTATTGACATTATTCCATCACTTTCTTAAGTCTAGTGTGATAGAGGCTGGCACTAGAGAAAAAGTGCCAGACTGAAGAGTATGAGAAATTGATCACCTGGACAGGGGAGGGGCCCCAGGAAGTGCGTTCTCCTCCCTTCTCCCCTCTCCATATCAAAACTCCAAGCCTCCCATGGGGGTACATCCCTTCCCTCTTCTATATATTTTTATAACAGATAGAAGAGGGAGGAGAACCCCCTTCTCAAAGTGGGGTTCAGGGGAGACAGCAGATGCAATGGGTTGTCTCAGAGAGAGGAGAGGGGGTTCGAAGATTTCCCCCTTCTGCCTTCCCTCCCTAGCTAAAACTGCTCTCCCCAATTCTCTCTTGTCCCTCTTGTCCCCCTTCCACTATTTGAGACCAAAAGGTCTCCCCTTGATCCATTCACTCACACTCAGCTTGGGGAACAGATAACTTTTAATGTTAACTCAATCAGATAATACAAAAGGAAGTAATGGGCAAGAAGAATGGGGAAAAGGAAAGAGGGAAAAGGGGGTCCCTGTCTCTAAACACTTTTCCTCTCTTCTTGAGTTTGGGGGGGACTCTGGATTTGGCAACCTGAGCCCCCTGAGAGAAAATCATGTTGACTCACCCCTGGGCAACAGGAGCTGAGGTAAAGTCTGCTCAGGTTTCTCTTCAGAAAGTCCCTTCAATTGGGAAGTGTTGGGGGGAAAGATTTCCAGCCACCAGCAGGAAAAGTGGGTAACCCTCAGGAGAAAGTCTTTTTCCCACCTTCTCTCTTCAACATCTCAAGACCAAGAGACCCTCACTGCTCTACCAGCCAGAGTCTTTTCCACCTCAGGACTCCACTCCTGGGGCCCCTCCCCTGTCCAGGTGATCAATTTTACATGCTCTTCAGTCTGGCACTTTTTCTCTAGTGCCAGCCTCTATCACACTAGCCAATCAACAAAACAATAAATCAAGCCCTGATTTGTTGATTTTGAGGTAGAAATTCTTACAACAAAAATTTAACATTTGAGTCAGAGCTAGTTCAGGCAGACTGGCCACTCCTGACTAAATCCTTTCTCTCTTCCTCCAGCTTTCTAGATGAGGCAGATAAATTAAGTGGATCATCCAAGGTCAGGTAGGTAGTATGTAACTGAGGTAGGATTTGAACCCAGGCCCTTGACTGCTAATGCTCTTTCTTCTATAGCATGCCAGAAGAATGAGGGAAGAACTAAGGATTAAGAATCCAAAAAGTGAGGCTGTTGGTATAAGTGATCTTAAAGCTTCCCTTCCAGTTCTAAAATTCTATGACCTTGTGACCCATAAATGGACAGTTTTTGAAGTATCAGATATTAATTAACCTGTCTATAATGGCCTGAGGTACAGACACTTGGCCAAAGTTCAAAAATGAGAAGTTTAAGAAGTATCAGTAGTAATATTTGAACCTTTAAACTAGATTCAGCCTTCAATTCACAATATTACTTTGCTTCTCTTGAGAACCAAAAAATTAACTAAAGATTACCTTTTATATAAGGAAAAGGGAATAAGAAAATGTAGGAGTGTGGAGGAGAGAAATTATAAGGCATGCAAAAGGACAAGAAGCAAAACAAGAAGCTGGAGATTGATCAGCTGTCAATTAAAGGAAAATTCCATATGGAATGTGACTGGAAAACAGTTGAAGGCAAAAGCAGTTTGGAGCCAAGCCAATGATGATTGGATTTCTGGGCTCTTTTGGGCTGATGTGGTGACTCTGAAGGAAGAAGCTGGGTTTATCTCTGGGACCTGGGATAACCAAGCTGGAGGTGGCCTGGCTGATTTGAAGGCAGAAGAAGGACAATAGTCCATATATCTCTCTCTGACTAGCTCTGTTTCAGGCTAGTGACTGAATTGCCATTTCTCTCAATATCCTCCAACCCAAGACTTCCTGTAGATAATAGGGAAATCCCAATCCTCTTACCTCCATCCTCTATCTTTCCTGTTTTCCCCAGTAAACCCTTACTTGAGATAAAAAAGAGAAAGGTGTGTTTCCTCTGAAACATCATAGCTCACCCTGAGTGAAGAGGCAGAGGAAGAAGGGGGGGGGGTTGAAACTGAAGGGAAGAAGAGGGGAGGAAGAGAGATTGGAAGAGGGAGGGAAGGAGGTATAAAAGGGAGGATGGTAGGCAAAAGAAGATAACTACATGATCCATTAGTTATCTAGTATCCATCAAATATACCCTCCAATATCATCTATTACAGGAGAGATATTAGCGTTGTTTTTGAGTATTAAAAAAACATTTTCTATTCTGCAATAACCTAAACATTTTAGCCTCATTATGTCATGAATTTTGAGGAGAAATCCACATAAAAGGGAGCAATGTTTTGAAAAAGCCTTGTTTTTTCAGGAATTACAATTGGGATAGCTGCTATCTCTATCCATTCCTCAACATTTAGAATCAAGACTACAATGAAAAGAAAAAGGAGAAATATTTGCTGTATGGACATCAGACTTTTGGGAATGCAGCCAATATTATATATATTATAACATATAAAATATTATATATTGCTAATATTTTACCTCAAGGTGATAAATCTTGGGAAATGGTAATAGGTCCATGGTGCATCTGTATATCCTAAGTTCATAAATGGTGAGTTTTTGCCTATTAGGGATTTTGAACCTTCTCTATAACATTCAGTTGGACTTATTAAATAATAAAAATCCAGGGTCAAGGCATATGGAATAAACAATTTAAATATAACTCACCTTTTAGAGATCTGCCAAAAGGAACTGAAGATAGAGCTACAGGTAACAGGGCAGGGCAAAATGACTGACAAGGTGTCAAAAGCTGTCCATGGGTCATGGATGGGAAGCATGGTCAACAGCCACTTGGAGATATAGTCCTTTAGGTGAATTTCAACTTGCTTCTTGGCCAATTGAGCTCAGTTTTTCAGGCATGAAAGCAGTACTGTGTCAGTTCTTCCTTTCAGCACAGGCCACTGTGTTTGTTTTTAACACAACACTAAGCCAAGAGTTTAGAATTCTTTTCAGGGCATTGACTACCATAACCATTTTCAGAACTGAAAATGAAAAATGCTTCCTACCTTTTGACAGAGGGGTGATGGGCTAGAGGTGAGGAATGCAACATACATTTTTTTAGACATTGCTATTGTGCAGATTTGTTTTCCTTGACTATAATTCTTGACTAAAAGAGAGAGGCTGTAAAACTTTGGAGGGTCAAGGAAGTAATGAGAGTAAGACAGGAAAAATACTGATAATAGCATCAGTGGAGCACTAAGAAGAGTTTACAGAAGAGAACAGAAGGGACATTGACAAGCAGGACAACTTTGGAATGAACATCAATTTATTATATGCTTTTTTCACTTTTTAAAAATGTGTAATTTTATTTAGTCAGTTTTTATATTCCATATTCTTGACATCACTTTGATTCTGTATTTAATGGCCTTGGCAGAAAGATCGCTTCTGAACATGGTTCAAACCAACCCAGTATTTCCATGAGTCTGATTAAATTTTCCCTGGAACCCTTTTGTTCTGTTGTTTTTTGCTTTGCATACACAGGTACATCTCTTACCTAAATAGAATTCAGTTTCATTCCAAGCATAGATTCCTTCAGTTTTCAGAAGATCTGAATATTTTCTCTGGTTTCATAGACCTTCCTTGTAGTCAGCAAAAATGGCCATGGACTATGACTTCCAGGCATTTTGCTATTCTTTTCTTTTTAATTTTAAATAATAATAATATATATATATATAATATGTATAATAATATATATATAATATAAATAATAATAATAATAAAAAATAATAAAAATAATAAACATTATTCACTGGAAACAAAGATCATTTTTTTCCTCCCCGCCCCCCCTCCCACCACCTTTCCCTCTCCCATAGCCAATGCACTATTCCACTTGTTATCACATGTGTTCTTGACTCGAACCCATTTCCCTGTTGTTGGTATTTGCATTGCATTTTGCTATTCTAAAGGTCCTGTTTCCAGCAGGCATCTCAGTTTCCAATATGGCAGAAGAGCTATTATATGCTTTGAAAAAGCGCGTGCTTACATAATAAAGACATGGTATTCTATTTTTTATATGTGGACATATTCATAGTTATTGTTGTTTCTTCATTTCAGAAAAAAAAACCCAGAAAATAAAGAAAAAAATGATGTCAGGATCCCAGGCATCCTTGCTCCCACATTGGGCTGCTCTACTCCAGTTCAGCTTGTCATTCTGAATAGCTCAGAATGTCTCTCCTTCTTCTGGGTATCTCAGGACTACACCATTGCTGCTTACTTACTGGGCAGTGCCATTGCAGACTCATCACAGATCTTTTCTTTTTCAAAACAACTTAGTTTCTCCAATCTTGCTGTGTTTTTTTTTTTTCAGGCTTTACCATAAGGCAAACTACCCAGAGTTCCTTGAATCTAGATTTTGAAGGGGCCACTGATTTCAAAGGGGCCTTGAGGGTTAGAGAGTTGGAAACCAAGCCAAATATGGGAGATGAAGAAAAGCAGAGAGGATTAGGGCTGTTGGTGAGATCATCACTTTGGAGACATCCTTCCTGAGCTTTCCTGAGGAACTGAAATCAGCTCTCCTTTTATTCAACTCTATTTCTCCTTCCTTCACTCATTCCCTAATGAGAACTGGATACAGGGGGAAGTCAGCTATTCTTCTGCTGCCTCCCCTCTCCCTTCATGGGGAGACATATTGGGACCATTCAAAAAACTGCTTGTTCTGTAAATAGCATTATTTTAAATGTTTCTCAGTGTATGTGACAATGTATTAAAATCTGGATGGCCATTCGATCTGTGCTCATTCTGCTTACTTGTAGGCTAGCAATGAGACTGGGAACAGATGGAGGGCAAAATCTGGAAGGGAAACATTTAAAATACTGAAAATTTAAAATGCCCAAATTTGGATTTATCGGCATAAACCAGCTGGGGACATGAATTTCATGTTGAATTGAGAGTTAAGTGCATTAAAAGGATAAAAAGAATATTTTCCTATTTCTTTTCTTATTCTATCATGTCTTCTCCAGCAAACTGAGCCCTCCATCATCTCCATTCACTATTCTGTAGTTTCTCCTAGTCTACTAGACTTTTTCCCTGCTGCCTACAAACATGCCCATGTCTCCTCCATTCTCAAAAAGATCTCTCTTGTTCCAGCTCCCTGCCTTTCTAATTCACTTCTCTTTTGTTAGTAGGATCCTTAATAAGATTGCCTATGATCAGTGTCTTCACTTCCTTTTCTTAACTCTCTATAAACTCGATTCTGAACTATTCATCCAGCTGAAACTGCTGTCTCCAAAGTTATCAGTGATCTCTTGATTGCCAAAGTCACTCATCTCCTTTATCTCTTTTGAGTCTTTGACACTGTCCATTATCTTCTCTTTAATACTTTCTTCTCTTTAGGTTTTCATGACCTTGCTCTTGCTTGGATGTCCTACTTAACTGACTGCTCCTTCTCACTCTCCTTTGCGGGATATTCTTCTAGGTCATGACCACAGTGTGGATGTCACCCAGGGTTCTGTCCTGGGTCTTCTTTTCTCCCTTTATCCTATTTCATTTGGCTATCTCAATAGCTCTAATGTAGGTGATCCTCAGATCTATTTATTCAACTTTAACCCCTCTCAACCACCCGACTCAGGTCTCCAACTGCCTGTAAGACATAGACAACTGCCTGGGTGTTTTGTAGATATCTTAAATGTAACATTTCTAAAAACGAATTCATCATCTTTCCCCCTAAACTCTCCCATCTTCCAACTTTCCTATTACTTACTGATGGTCCCACCATCTTCTCAGTTTTTCTAGGCTCTAAACTATACTTGACTCATCACTATCTCTCACCACACCACCCTGAATCCCATCAAATATGTTGCTATTATTGAAACATGTCTTTCTTAGGAAAGAAGGAGGCATAATTTATTGCCACCACTCCAGGAGACCTTCACCTCACACCCAGTTGAAATAACCTGCTGTTTGCCTGCCACAAATCTCCCCTGTAAAAAAATGATAATGGTGAGCTAAATAAAATATAGATAGAAAAACGGTTCAACATTGTTCAAAAACTGCTTGGATACTTTTGATAGAGGTAATCAAAAGTATCCTTAGTAATGAAGTGAAGCTCAAATGTGAACTTCCCTTCAGGGCCAGGCGCAAGGACACTAACAAGACTCTTATTTATAAAAATAAAGTATTTATTGAATATATGCATAAATAAAGGATTTCTAATTCTAAGGGATCCTAAATCCACCCAAATAAACTCCCAGGTTCCACAAGGAAACGCTTCTCCTGTTCCTTGTTCTCTAATTCTTCATTGATGTCTCCTGCACTCCTCACATGTTTTTTAAATCTTTGTCATTTTCATTAGTTTTATTCCATTGCCCATACTTCCTAGTCCATTTTCTCCATACATTAGTTTTTTTAATTGCACAGACCTTGGCACACCTTCATAATGAAGTTGCGCCTTTTTGCATATCAAATTTTTTTCGGATTCTACCAGGTACTTGGGAATATTTTGGACAAGTTCCTACTTTGATATATTCTTGCATGGTATTCAGGTCTGTGGCTTGTTGTGAATTATGTCCAGTATCAAAATAATTTGGGTAGTTTGGTCTCTCATACTGGAATGCAATATTAAATCCATTATTAAACCCATAATTTCTCTATCCATTTTGCCTGAATCCATTAAAGTGATTAAATCTATTGCCTCAGTTTCCCCCGAAGCTTTGTCCAAAGAATTGTCCCCTAAATCTGCATTCTCTCATGAGATAACCAGGTCTGCTACAAAGAAAGCATCTTGGGGTTTGTCTGTATTGTCTGGTGTTGTAATTATTTCTGGGTTGTCTATAAGTTCTTAGTGTAGCTACTGCTTTTTCCTGCACTTCATTAGATTTCAGTTTTTGTTTAAACTCTCTGATTTCTTTGGTTAAGTTATCAATTACATCATTTTTCTCTTTGGATTGCTTAACTTTCTCATCTTGGAAAACATAGCTTGTAATTCTCCTAATTTTGTCAAGACCTATGTCAAACCAATTTGGACAGTTACTCCAAAAATAATTTCAGACCACAGGGCATGAATTTTTTACAAACTACCTGTGAATGTGATTTACGTTCTCATCTGTTAAAGTATACAACCCAATCCATTTTTCTGCACAGTCAATAATTCTATTGAGAAAAGTGTGGGGAATCTCTCCCATTTTCTGCTTTAGGTGCTCAAATTTAGACCAGGTTCCTGAGCATCTGGAATTTTGCCTCAAAGTTTCAATTATTGCCTCCCTGGTGGTGGTTAAGTCTCTGTACCCCACAAAAGAGTTATATTCCCAACCAGGATCCCGAGTTGACCAATTGGCAATTAGGGGGTCATTATTAGTGTCCTGTATAAGCTGTTGTTTCTCCCTTTTCATTAATAATTCATCCATAAGGATGTCAAAGTCCAAATAAGAAGGATTGTAAAGCTTAACCAAGAGCTGCAACTGCTTTACAACATCCATGGGTTCTTTTTCATATGATGGAGTGTTTTTCTTAAAACTGTCTATACTGTGTAAACTTTTTGTGGCACATGAGATTCATGCTCTGGAGACCTCCCTTAAAGGGAACATATGAGCTAATTTGCTTTCTAATGCTTCAGTTTCCATTTCTAATTTAGTTGGTTTATCTGAATTAGTTGTATCCTCTAATTTAGTTGCTTCATGTTCTCTAGTTTCTGCCATTGTCCCTTTAGCCTTGAGTAATTACTCATATTGAATCTGCAGTCAATCTAGTTTAGTCTCTAGATAGTTTGCTTTTAACATTAGATAACTCTTTGCAGTAGCTTGCTTGATGCTTGCTTTTAAATGTTTAAACACAACTGCCAAAGATCTGATCATCATGTAAAAGCACATGATAAATAATAGTAGCACAGGGACATGAGATTAGTTGTAGCAGTGTAAGTGAGAGTTATGGCATTAAAAAATCATATGCAAGAACATTTTGTATAAATTCTGGTACAATAGTGAAAATGAGAGAAATCATATTCTTTGTATTAAGTTGACTAGGAGATGGATTTTGTATCCAACTCACTGTTCAACTCACTGTTACTACAGCTCACAATGAAACTCAGCTCTAGCTGCTTCCACAGACCCCCTGCTGAGACAATGGCTCCAACTGCTTAAGTTGACAATTGGACCCTTAAAATCAGACAATTAGGTTCTTTGTCTTATTAACCCCCCCAAACTGTAAAAAATAAATTTGGTGAGTTATAAAATAAAATATTTAGATGGAAAAACTGTTCCAATATAGGTTCAAAACTTTTCAAAATTATTTGGATACTTTTGATAGATGTAATCAAAAGTATCCTCAGTGATGAAGTGAAGCTCAAATGTGAACTTCCCTTCAGGGCCAGGTGCAAGGATGCTAAAGAGACTCTTATTATAAAGTATTAATTGAATATATATAAGGATAAATAAAGGATTTCTAATTCTAAGGGATTCTAAATTGACCCAAATAAACTTCCCAGGTTCCTGCAAGGATCCACTTCTCCTGTGTTTCACAGTTTACACTACTCCTCCCTGATCTGACTAACCCAAATTTATACTATCTAAATAAAATAAAAATAAAATAAAAACTAGCACTATTATCCTTATAAATGTTAACTTTGCCTTCAAATTATAAAATAGCAAAGGCTAGCTGGTTGAGTCTCAACAAGAATCAAGTCTTAACAGACTCAGAGTCCAAACTAAAGACCAGGTTTTCCTTTAGTCTTCTCAGAGTTAAACCATCTATAAAAACCCCAATAGATATTCAATAGTGTTTCCCAAGTTGGGAAAGGAAAACACTGAGCTCCTTCAGGTCTTTCCCTCAGACAGAGAGAGAGGCAAATATGTTACCTCCTCCAGTCCTGAGAGAGAGTCTCTAAGAGTGTGTCTCAGCCAACTGCCAGGGACCACCTCCCAACTGTCAGAGAGAGAGTAATTGATAAAGAAAAATGGTTATAACTGTCAGCAGTTGAAATTAACACACTCTCTCAGCTCTGCTTCAAACTCCAGTTCTTTTCTCAAGCCAGCCACTTTACTTCTCATCCTTAAACTAATAAAACAATACTTATTTTCTAATACCATCCTTACAACTCCCTCTCCCCTTTAGTCTACCCTCAGTTCAGTTGCCAAAGTGATTTTTTTTAGAAACTGAAGTCTGGCCCTATTACTTCCCTTCTCAATAATCTTTAATGGGTCCCTTTCACCTCCAGGTTAAAATATAAAATCCTCTATTTGGCATTAAGCCCTTCATTACCTATCTCCACCTTTCTAATCTTTTTATGCCTCATCCTTCCTTGCTTCCAGCATCCCCTTTCCCCCACTTCTACCATATATACTCTTTTATTCAGTGGACACTTTTATTCATCACTCCTTCTTTTGTCCAGTGACATGGACAACTTGCTATTCCTTGAACAAGATACTCAATCTATTAACTTTGGACATTCCCCTTGTCTGGAATGCTTTCCCTGCTCTTGTGTACTTCCTGGATTTCTTCAAGTGTCCGCTTCTTTAGTGTTTCTCAATCCCTTTGAATTCTGTCGTCTTTCCTGACTATTTCCTATTTATTCTGATTATGATTCATTGTAAATAGTTACTAGCATATCTTCCCATTAAACTGTGAGCTCCATGAGAACAGAGACTGTCTTTTGTCTTTCTTTTCATATCCCCAGTGCTTAGCACAGTGCCTGGTACATGATGGGTACTTAATAAATGCTTATTAATTGACATCCCAAACTGGATGTCTTGTAGATACCTTAATGTCCAAAGTTGAATTTATATTTTCCTCTAAATCCTCCTCTCTTTCTGATTTCCCAGTCACCCAAGGTAACAATATAGATGTCATCTTCTACTCTTCATTTTTCTTACCCTCTCTTCCATGTCCAATTGTTGCCAAGTCCTGTCTATTCTATCTCTGCAATGTCTCCTACCTATGCTCCCTTCTCTTGTCTGGCACTGTCACCACCCTTCTGTAAGTCCTCATATCTGGACTATTGCAATAGCCTACTGGTAGGTCTCCCTGCTTCATTTCTCCCTACTCCAGTGAATCCTGTAGTCAGCTGTCAATTTGGTCTCCTACAGCACAACAGGTCTGATCATATCCCTTGAGCTCCCAACAACACATTCAGTAATTTCTAGTGATTCCCTTTCACGTCCAAGTTCAAATATAAAATTCTCTATTTGATTTAAAGCCTTTCATAACCTGGATCCTTCCTATCATTATAGTCTTTTTATACCTTTTCCCCCTCAACCTACGATATGATACAGTAACACTGGCCCCCTCATTATTTCTTTCATGGGACATGCCATCTCCATACTCCAAGCATTTTCCTTGGATGTTTCCTATGACTGGAATGTTCTTTCTCATCTCCATCTCCTAGCTTCCTTGACATACTTCAGGTAAAAGCTAAGATGCTTCCTATTGCAAGAAGCCTTTTCTGATTCCAGTTAATTCTAGTGTCTTCCAAGGCCTTATTTCTCAATAGAAATTGTGAAACTGAGTCAAATTTGTAAGAATACAGAGCATTCCTCAATTGACAAATTGTCAAAGGATAGGATGAACAAGGAAGAAATGCATTTAGCCTGTAGTGCCCCTAACCCATCCACCTTCTACCAAGGTAAACTAATCAGAGACCAGGGACAAGAGGTACAAAGGATGGCCAATTAGGATGGGTTGTGAATGGCAGTAACAGAGGGAAAACATATTGATGAAAAGCCAGATCTCTCTGAATATTTGTGATTAAGGAAAAAAATAAATTCTAAGAAATGTTGCTGAGATTTGAAGGAAAACCATAAATAAACAAATAGAGAATGGAGTCAAATTTATAAGAATATAAAGTATTCCTCAATTGACAAATTGTCAAAGACTATGAACATGCAGTTTTCAGATGAAGAAATTTAAACTATCTTTAGTTCTATAAAAATCATTCAAATACCTATTGATTAGAGAAATGCAAATTAAAATCATTATGAGGTACTACCTCACATCTTTGACTGGCTAATATGACAAAAAGAAAATTATAAATGCTGTAGGGCATGTATGTAAAATTGGGACACTTTTATACTGTTGGTAGTGCTGTGACCTGATGTAACTATTCTGGAAAGCAATTTGGAACCCTGCCCAAGTGGCCATCAAATTGTGCATACCCTTTGATCCAGAAATACCACTACTAGGTTTATATCCCAAGAGATCAAAGATAGGGGCAAAGGACAAACTTATACAAAAATATTTCCAGCAGCTCTTTTTTGGTAGCAAAGACTTGAAGACTGAAGGGATGTCCATCAATTGGGGAATGGATAAACAAGTTGTGATATATGATTGAATGGAATATTATTGTATTATGAGAAATGATGAAAAAGATAATCACAAAAAACATGAAAAGATTTATATGAATGGATGCAAAGTGAAATGAATAGAAGAACCAGGAAAAAGTTCTACAAATGAATAATAATAAAATACTGATGATCAACTGGAATGACTTAACTATTATTAATAATTCAAGGATCTAGGACAACTCCAAGGGATTCATGACAAGAAAATCTATCCACCATTATAGAAGGAACCAATGAAGTCTCAAAGCAGATCAAAGCATACCATTCTTCCTTTTATTTCCTCCATGAATTTTTCTCTAGTGTATGCATTATGTATCTTCATTCATAATATGATGAACATGGAAATGTGTATTATATGATGAGACATATACAGCTTATATTACCTACTATCTTGGGGAGGGTGGAGAGGTAGGAGGGAGAGAAAGAATATGGATAGCTAAATATCAGAAAGTGATTATTAAAAATTGTATGGACATGCAATATGGAAAAAAAATTTAAGAGTTCTAGTGCCTTTTGTCTATGATTATTTCAAATTTATCTTTTTACATATATTTTTGTACATAGTTGTTGCATGCTATCTCCTCCTTTTGGACTTTGAGCTCCTTGAGAACAAGATGTATATTTTTCCTTTTTTTGTGTGTCGCCAGCATTTAGCACAGTGCCTGGCACATACTAAACACTTACTAAAGGGTAGCGAGGTGGTAAAGTGGACAGAGTGCCAGGCATGGAGTCAAGAAGACTCATATTCCTGAATTCAATTATGGCCATAGAAACTTATTAGCTTGTATGACCCTGGACAAGTCACTTAAACCTGGTTGCCTCAATTTCCTCATCTGTAAAGTGAGTTGCAAAAGAAGATGGCAAATTGATTCAATATCTTTGCTAAGAAAACCCCAAATAAGGCCACAAAGCATAGGACAAAACTAAAAATGACTGAACAACAGCAAAATGCTTGTTAACTTGGCTGATTTAATTCAAGGTCATATGCCTTTTGAGATATAAGCTGATAAGCAAGTACACAGGCTTTAGAAAGTCAACTTCATTGGTGGGTTATGTGTGAAAGGTAAACCATGCCTCCAAGGAAGTAAGCAGTTGAAAGATAGCTTTACCTCCCCCCAAGTGAGGATAAGAGAGGGGGTTTCTCCTTTTTTCCCCACCCAATTCAGCATGGTGACAGTTCAAAGGACCTTGCTCTGCATCGCTACCTTCTGCCTATATGTATGTTTATACAAAATAATATTTTAAATAGACTGTTATTCTCCCAGTTCTGCTTGTGAGTTCTAGGCAGTTGCCTGTCTTGCTTACTGTTAGTTCTGTCTTTGGATATAGTGATACTAGACTGTTAATCCTTTAGGCAGTGGAATTTGAACCAGAGCCATGGAAGTAAAAACTTCTGGATTCCATTACCCATCCCCTGGAGCATCACATCTATCTGGTTTCTGTTTTTATCTATGATACAAAGGGAGGGGAGGAGCAGCAACTTGGGTTATTTTCACTCTACTCACTCAGGATCTCAGACAATCTCATTTAACTTGTCTACCCCAGGAGGAGGAGGGTAAGACCTAGAGAGAATACAGTATACCATTGTGTTCTGGAATCCCAGGGTTCACAGGGGGTTCAGCCGGTACAAAAACCATTGTTTTAAAAAGATTATTTTCCTCCTCAGAGAAAAATTACATTTCATTTGTTCTTTCTTCTCAGAGTGGTGTGTTTGCTAACTGATCATACTATCATTCTATTAGCCATTTAGCCTTGAGGAACCATGGGAATTGATCATTGGAAGCAACTGTGAGGATTGAGCCAGTCTTGCTCAATCTCTTTGGCTACACACATGCAGCAGATTAAAGCAGGGAGAAAGCAAAACTTTTGGAATAGTATTTGTGAGGTAGGTCAATTTAGCTGTTGTTGCAGAGTTGATCCTCCTGGAAAGATGAAGAGATAGAGACAGCATTTGAGACCTCTTTGATTTGAAGCCCAGTGGCTTTAGAAAGCTGTCATTATCAGATGGCCTTCCTTGTGTGCCTCTGTTGCCTGGGCCCATGGAAAATTTTGGTATGTTGGACTGTGTGGAGAGCTGTCCAAGGTCTCTTGGGCTTGAAGAATAACAATAACAAAAATTGATCATGAAGAATCTCTGTCATAAATGAGTAAAAGATACTAATAGACAATTTTTGAATGGAGAACTCAAAGCCATATATAGGTAGAGGGAAAATGCTCTAAATCAGCACTGATTAGAGAAATGCAAACCAAAACAGTTCTGAGCTATCATCCCACACCCATCAGATTGGCTAAAATGACAAAAGGGCAAAAGGATTGGAGAGGATGTGGAAAAATGGGGACGCGAATACACTGCTGGCAGAGCTGTGAACTGAACCAACCATTTTGAAGAGCAATTTGGAATTACACCCAGAGAGATATAAAACCGTGTATGCCCTTAATTCCAGAAATAGATGGGTATGTTTCCCAAGGAGAGCAGGGGAAAAGGAAAAGAACCTATTTGTTCCAAAATACTTTGTGGTGACAAAGAACTGAAAATTGAGGGATGCCTATCAATTGGGGAATGGCTAAACCAATTGTGGCATATGGTTGTGATGGCATACTACTGCACTATAAGAAATGATGACCAGGCTAATTTAAAAATATTTGGAAAGAACTACATGGGATAATGAACATGGAAATATGTGTTATATGATAACATGTGTAAAACCTATATCATATTGCTTGTCTTTTGGGGATGGGAAATAGGTGGGAGGGAAAGAAGGAACATAGATTTCAAAATATCAAAAAACAAATACTGAAACATTGTATTGAAATGTAATCTGGAAAAAAAACCTTTAACATCATTATAATAAAATGTGAGAAGTATTTAAAAAATAAAAACTTCAACAGAACACACAAAAAGTAAATTTTATTGATTGACTAAAAGAAGAAGAATTGTAAGGAGGAGGATAGTTGCTCTTCTGTTCTGGAAAAACCCTCAGAATTCCCATAGGCTATTGCTATCAGAGCTCAAGATGAGCCTCTGGAGTGTGGTGGTGGGGTGACAGAGAGAGACAAGGGGTGCCTGTCTACTGACATTAACATCTAACTGAAACTGTTATAAGGTTCATCCTGTAGGCTTAATCAATAATGTTCTTGTAGCTTTTGAAGATTTTTAATATAGGTATAATTAGCACTATTGTAGCCTGAGTATGTTCATTTTTGACAGATCCCAAACCCAAGGCTGCTCAGGGCTAACAACATGTGCCTTTGATCCAAATCCCTCTCATTTTTCTGGCAGATTGCCTTTATAATCAACCCTCCTATCTCTCTAATCTTTAATCCCTTACGGTTGGCTGGTTTGCCTAACTGTAGGTAAATCCCAAGGCTCAGTTCTGGACAATCTATATATATTTTTCCTTGAGTGAAGTTATCAGTTCCCTTGCATTTAATTATCATCTCTATACAGATCATTTTCAGATCTGCTTATCCAGCCTCAGTTAATTTCTCAAACTCCAGTTCTCTATTGCCAAGCACTGACATTCAGAAGTGAATGTTCACCAAAACTTCTAAAACAGAACTCTTTATATTCTCTCTTAAAACCCACCCTTCTTCCAAACTTTTCTATTTTTGTCAAGGCCACAATGATCCTTCCAGTCACCCATGTTTTCAAAATCAGTGACATCCTTGACTTTCCAGCTTTACTTTTGTCATATATCCATACTCTTTCTACATGTCTTTAATGTCCCTTTCTCTTTACTTATACAATCATTACCCCTTTTCTAGACTATTGAAATAGTGTCCCTGCATTAAGTCTTCTCACTCCAATCCCATCCTCCAAACACTTACCAAAGTGATTTTCCCAAAGCAGGGTTCTGATCATGTCACCCTAAGAATGCCTAAGAATTACATATAAACTCTCAGTGACTTATAACCTAGCTCTATGACCTATATTTTTAGAATTAATATACATTCTTCTCTCCTCCTATACATATTATTATGAACCAACTCATACAAACGTTTGCTGTTCCTCATGTTTGTCACTCCATCTTTCATATCTGTAGCTATGTGTTGGCAGTCAATCACACTTGAAATATAATTCCTTATTCAACTTCCTGGGTTTCCTTGTTTCCTTCAAGATCTAGCTCAAGCTGTACTTTCTATGGAAGGATTTTCTTGATCCCCTCAGTTGTTGGTTCCTTTCCCCTCACCTTCAGGGTAGAGATCCAGTATCTTTTTAAAAAAATAATAAATTTTATTGATATTCCTTGTTACTTATATTTCCCAATGTATCTCTTTTCCTTCCCCTTTCAGAGAGTAATCCTCTCTAAAAAGAATTTTAAAAAAAGAAAAAAGTAAATTTACTAAAAGTAGCCAACACATCAAAAAAATTGGACACATGCAATATTCTATACTCTTAAACCCTTACTTCTGCAAAAAAGTGGGTAGTTTTCTCATCTTTCTTCTTTGGGGCTAAGCTCTGGTATTATGATTTCATAGTATTAAGTTTTGATCATGGTGGTCATTGTGCAAGTTGTTCTCCTGGTTCTGCTTATTTCACTTTGTTTTAGTTAATTTAAGTCCTCATCTTCATCACCAATCACCTTGAACTCTCGTTTTTTTCCCCTTTGTGTGCTGTCTTCTTACCTTAGCATGTAAGTTTCTTAAAGGCAGGAACTGTCTTGCTAGCCTTTATTTTTATCCCCAGGACCTGCCACAAAGCCTAGGATATAGTAAGGACTCCCTTTCCTTCCTTCTTTCCTTCCTTCCTTCCTCTTTCTCTTCCTTTATCTCTCTCTCTTTATATACATATATATATATATATAATTTTTCTATTTCTCCATCTTCATCTCTCTCCCTCTTTCTTTCCCTCCTCTCCCTCCATCCCATCCCTTACTCTTCTCCTATACTTTCACTCAGATTCTTGTTAAATTCTGACAATCATCCCAAAATAAAATAAAATGAACTCCTTATTTCACACAAGACACTCTACAGTCATTGACTGTCCAGCAAAATAAATGGCTGGTCTTTTTCTTCACCAAAGCTTGTGGACCATACTTCCTATTTTCTGGTATCTCTTAAGTACTCTGATGAACTGCAATTGTTCACTGCCTTTTACAGCTACTCCCATTGACGTTCTCTCCAGCACCATCTCTAAAGCTCCCTCCCCACTCTGGAGGAAGCTTAGTCTCCCATTAATAAACTTAATACTCTATTTTTGCCTCTCCTTGTATTCATAGAATTTAACAAAGTGTCTAGCACAAAGCAAGCATTTAGTAAATGCTTACTGATTGATTAACTGATTAAAAACACTAGGGCTCACTCTAAGATTATTTGAAATGCAGCAATTGTGTCCATGTGGGAATTCACGTTTATAGACCCTTTGTTGATGACATAAAATAAAAACTAAATCAGAAGAATGATGAATACAAGGTAGAAAATCTAACCACAGAAGATAGCATTACATGAACACTGCCCAGAGAAGATATTGGAGAGGAAAAGAAATTCAGGATGGGTCTGAGGACAAGTGATGAGTTCAACCAAGAGTGGAAAAGTCAAGGTTCAAGATAATGGTCTTTAATGATGTCAGCTGTGTGATGTTGCAAGTCACTTCACTTTGACATTTTCTCCACAAAATGAGGGAATTGGACTAAACTATTAAGTTACTTGTGACTGAGTAATGAAGTGACTGTGCAATAAAATCTTTCTACTAATTTCCTTATAACGTATTCCTTTTTAGAATGAAAGTACTCTTTGCTATCTTTGAACCTTACTGGGAAGAAGATATATCTATAGATCTGTCTATCCATCCATCCATCCATACAGCTACTTCTATTCATTCTTATCTTGTTATTTATCTATCATCTATTTCTATCTCTAGCTGTCTAGCCTTGGATCTATCCCTCCAGATCTAGCTACTTTATTAGTTCATTCATCTATTTATTCATTCACACACTTATTCATTTATTTGTTTTTTGGTTTGAACCTGTTCTTTCATTAGTGTAGAATTTTAAGAAACTATGTAAGCCAGTAAGTCATTTGTAATTATCGTCTTAGAGATTTGCCTGGGGGAACTCTAGATCTAACATTTTAGGAATCTGCAATTCCATGACAAACCAAGACAACTACGAACTTGGAAAATGAGCTCTTTGATGTTCAACAGTGAATTAATAATAACAACAATAACTGAGCTTTATACATGTTCAAAAAACTGTTTTCACATTTTCTCTTTGATCTTCCCAAAAGTCATGGGAAATAGGCATTACAGGTATTGTTATTCCCCATTTTGCAGATGAAGAAATTGAGCATTAGAGAGGTCAGACTACTTGTCTATGAATTTGTTTTGGTTCTCATCTGCTATATGGCACAAATGTGTTGAACCTAATCAATGAATTTTAATAGTCCAGAATCTGAACTGTGGATTTTTTCTTCCCTGTCAAGAGTCTGGTGCCAGGATAAATCTTAGAATTTCTTCTGTAATTGTTTCTGCTGACCAAGGCTGGCCTTTGGATTAAGTGGGAATCACCTCTGTGATTTGAGGGGTATTATTAGGAAGGCATCCTTCCAAGAATAGTTCTCTACCACTGGTTTACCACAATGGCAGGGAACATGAACCATTCTGAAGAAAAGCTCTGCTGACTTCATGATTTTGCCTGGGGCAATCTCTGCTGCTGACAGTGGGGTTATATTTAGAAACTCTGCTGATTTGAGATAGAGGAGTGCTGACTGGAGCTTGTCTGGAATGGTTTACTCATTTGGTGAAAGAAGAGAACCCATGAAGACGGGGCCTTAGAACATGGAATGTTAGTACTGGAAGAGACCTCAGATATCATCTAGTTTAATTCTCTCCTTTTCCAGTTGGTGGAAATTGAGACTTAGAGAAGTTAAATGATCTAGCATCACAGTTAGCTGAAACCATTCTAAAAGAACTTTTGACTAAATGAGCTTCTCACTGATTTCACATGTCTCCTTCCCAGACCTTGGTCAGTGGAACCTATGAGAAAGCTCTGTATTTGACTGAGAGATGTTTGTCTTCCTGGTGTTCTGTCCCATGGTCATTTTGTCTTTTTATTACTTTCTTTCTCTATCCGCTGAGCCATACTCTTCCCAACTGAAGTTGTGAAGTTGAGTCTAATAATAATAGTTGCATAAAAAAGCTTACAGTCCAACTCTCACCCAGTTGTCTTATAAAAGAAAATAATTTGTTATGAGGGTGATCAGATAATAGAATATGGATTATTCAGTGCAAATCTTTTCCCACTATAGGTGGCAAAAAACAAGAACAAAAAATCCAACCCAAACAATTCCATCTGTACTGATGGCGGTCGGCAATGTCATCTCCTTGTATAATTTAATTCAATAAACATTTGTTAAATGTCTTCTAGAAAAGCAGATTGATGCTGGTAGATAGAATGATGGCCCTGGAATCAGGAAGTGCTGATTTTGAATTCTGTCATAGATATTTGGTCTCTCAAAGCCTCAGTTTCCTCATCTATAAAATGGGTGTATGGGAGGGAGTTGAACAAAATCACTTCTGAGAATTCTTTTAGTTCACAATTTATGATCCAATGTCCATTTTAAGCCTCCTTAACTATAAAATGTGAATAATAAATACCCATGGTATTTTCCCTTAAGATGCGGTTGTCATGAGATTCAGTGAGCCAAAGTTTGTAAAGTGCTTTGCAAATTTTAACATGTTATTCAAAATATAAAGTCCTTGAGAAAGTACTCTTGCTTCTTAAAGGGCAAGAACATGTCCTTGAACATGACAGGTGGTTGTCTGTATTTTAAAAATTATTTCTCTTATGGAATTCTAGAATAATTGGAGTTGGAAACAACTTAATTCCTTTTTGCTTCACTTTTCACTTCAGGCTCAGCTCAGGTGCCACCTCTTACATGAAGCTTTTCCTGATTTTCCCCATTTTCATGTCTGGTGCTGTCCCTTCTGAAGTCAGCTTGCATTTACTTGTTTATGAGCTGTATCTCCTGCAGCCCCATGTAGAAAGCAAACTTCTTGAGAGCAGGGACTTTTTTTTTGTCTTTGACGAGTCAATGTGTAGCAAAATGCCTTTCACATAGTAGGGAAACTAACTTTTTTCTTTTTCTAAATAGTACCCCGAATAAGAAAATAATTATAATAATTGTTAACATTTATACAGTGCTTACTATGTGCCAGACACTTTGCTAAGTGCTTTACATATATTATCTTGTTTGATCCTTACAATCACCCTAGGATATAGGTGCTTTTATGAGCCAGATTTTAAAGAAGAGGAAACTGAGATTAATAGAGATCAATTGACTTATCCAGAATCACAAAGCTAGCAAATGTCAGAGGCTGGATTTGAACTCGGGTATTCTGGACTATAAGCCCAGTTGCCACTTTATCTAAGCCACTTTAGCTGCCCCTTATCTCTTCATAATGTTTGATCCCTAAACATTCAAACTCAGGGATATCAACAAGGCAACCCCACAGCTGGTATGACCTAATAAATCTTTGGTTAGAAGGTTGTATTCTAGGATCATACAAGGTTGTTCAGTTAAGCATTTTAGTGATCCTGAGAGAAAGCTTAGGTTTTAGGCAGTGTCCTACCTTAATAGCATGGCTAATGAGTTGTTATTTGTCCTTCTTTTTCAAAGAGGACCAATGACATCACCGAGTGATGTCTTGGTTTGCTTGGGAACTAGATTTGGGTTGGGCAAAGTTGCACAAAGTCATCAGTCTTACTCTCTCTTCCAAAGTCTTGGAAATCCAGTGGCAAGACAAAAGTCAGAAAGACTGGAGATGGTCTGAGATCATGTGGATTACCTGGGTATTTTCAACATCTGAGCCAGCTCTAGGAGTTCCAGAATTCCTGTTCCAGTCACCTTGGCCATTGGAACAAATTGTTCTCATCTACCTCTTCCACTGGGAGAAGACTTCACCTGCTGGGGCTATATACCGTAACTTACCAACGAGTTTGTTATGCTCAACCTGCTTTGGCATATCAGCTGAAATGGCTTACTCAGGTGTGGTCACTATGCCTTGTGTGAGAGAGAAAATCCAGGAACTTTGGGAAGGCAAAGCCTGGTGGAGCTACAATGATTCCCTCAGCAGCAGGGGATGGGTATAGAGAGAAGGTTTGGAACTCTGAAAGGAAAAAGCACCCTGAGAGAGTCAGTTGGCTCTGTTCTCTTGACTGAGACCTGCTAAAGAGCAGGTCCATTCTTTGACTGGATCTAGATCCCAGAAACATTTCTATTCTTGAACCTGATCCCAATCCTCCCAGATCAACAAGTGGGCAAAGGCCTGAAGAAGGAAGCAGTCCACAAGAAGACCTGTCACAATCTCTGTTTACCCTGAAATTAAGACACCTGCTGCGCTGTGCCAAAAGCCAGGGTTCGCTGCGCTGAACCCCTCAGGGGCTCAGGCCACCAAACCCAAGTTGCCTTATTTGGGGGGAAGGGTTTATCTAGATAGGGTTCCTCCTTCTTTCTTTTTAACCCCCATCCACCAACCACTTCAACCTTGTCCTTCAATTTTGTTTTTCATAGAATAAACCTGTTATCAAAACATTTAACTGACTCAAGCCTCAGTGAAGTGCAATCACAGCTGAGGGGGGAGAGAAATGAGCTCTTTCTCTCCCTAGAAGGAAGAAGTTTATCATTTAGGAAGAGCCAGGCAATAGAGAGAGAAAAGACAGACACAGTGAGGGGTCATAGCCAGAGAGGATTGAAGGGGAGAAAAACAGACTCATCCTCCCTCTATCTCTTGGCTTAACCATAACACCATCTCCTCCTTTGTCCTTGTCTTGAGGGAGGGAAGACTCCATTCATTCCCTCTCTTCTCTCTCAACACAACCCCATTATTGCATGCTACAGATTCTTGGAGCCCTAGGTGAGAGTTGGGTGAAAAGTGAATACCAAAGGTAGATGAGCAACCGTGAAAAGCACTTGGCAAGCCCTCACACCAGAGGTGCTAGTCCTCCTTAAACACTTGACACAATGAAAGTCAAATTGGGAAGGGGGTGGTTTGCTCAAAAGCTCTTACCATATGTTTATGTATATAAGCATATAATTTTCTGTGGGGAATCTGAAGAACAAGGTGGTACTATGAGTTGGGGGAGAATCGGTAGGACGCTGGAAAAGAAGGAATCACTGGAATTTTTATGGGTTGCTCTGATAACAATTCCAATTTTGAGACCCTCTCAGGGATGCTAATGGACCACTTGAATGCTTTTTATATTTTTTGTATTGATTTTTGGGATTCTGAGTCATTTTCCTCTTCTGTATTTTCTATGAGTTGAATTAAAAAGAAAGTAATTTAAGTGTCTACTATATTACTATGTTCCAGGCATTGTATTAAGTACTGTACAAATTTCTCATTTGGTTCTCATGAAAAATAAGGGACATAGGTGTAATGATGATCACCATTATATAGATGAGGAAATCAAGGCAAGTAGGGTAAAGTGACTTGCCCAGGGTCACACAGCTAATAAGTGTCTGAAGTCATATTTGAAATCAAGTTTTCCTAACTCTAAACCAAACACTTTATCCACTGCCTACTCTTGCTGGTGTCCTATTCCCTATTTGGATATGCTCCCTTGGGTATTGGTGACCCATTTACTTATACTTGGTGAAACCTATACATGAACTATATATATATATATATATATATATATATATATATATATATATATATATATCTTTTGGAGAGTTCCTGGGGATAACCACAGAGGAAGGCAATGAGCCAAGGAGAAAATGGACTTTTCTTGGGTCAGGCTTTCAGAATGAGACCTGCTTGATATGAAGAACAGATCATTTGAAGAGTCTCTGGGCCATGAATTTCAATAATCATGCTCACATTTTTATACAGAAACACTTGAAGTTATACAAATCACTTAATAATTATCATGTGAAAATAGTTCATATTTATATTGTTATCAATGTTTTATTAGTGAGAAAACAGATGGTCAGAGAAGTTATATGATTTTCCTAGTGTTGAGAATTGAAACCAGGTCTCCCTTACCTAGAATTAGAACTTAAAATAATTTCCAGGTCCCTTGATTTTTAACTAGTGCTCTTCCAATTCACCATGCTATAAAAACTCCAAATAGATCATAGGATTTTGAACTTAGCTTGGAGGCTCTAAATTAGACAGATTTCAGTTTTCATTTATATTTTTCTATTTGTATTTTGAAACTGTACCTTGGAAAAAACAATACTTTATGGCACATTTCCTGAACTAATTGTGAATAAGGAGGAAATGGAGTGTTTATACTGGAGATCCATGGGGAATGCTCTTAAGAAAATGGGTATATAGCTGAGACGATATACTTTAGAGAACCCTATAACAACTTGCAAAAACAGATTAATTTTGTTTCTATCTTATTTGTGGTAAAACTCATAAAATTGCTTTTTTCCTCCTATACTGATTACCTACTGATTTCTACACTACTTTGATAATCAGATACAAATAGAAGAATTTTTTCATTGTGTGAGGATAATATGATGAACTGCATACTCTGATTTACTTCAGGGAAATGTGTGGTTCTTTTATTTCCATTTTTGTCTCCCCCTCCTCTTGGGAGCCATTTCATGCTCAATGGGCATGAAAATAGAAAATAAAAACTAAAAGATGCAACAAATTTGCCTGGAATTTATTAACTCCAGCAGCTGTGAATGGCACTTGGATAAGGTGTTGGTATGGAAAGGAAACTAGAAATAAGTTCTGAAATTTTTTGCCACTGTATTGGAGTACGCAACAGTGGGAATATCAAGAGAGAAGAAATTGTCAAGACTGACAGTTGGTGGGGGAAAGGGCAACTGGAAGTGGCAGTTGGGTCTTGTGACTGGCACTTCCTTCCTGCCAGCTTTTCTTCCTTCATGGTGTTGGAGGTGGGAGGAGCTCATTCAGCCCAGTCTGGAGTGCAGTACCTCTACTTCCTTCAGCCTGAAGACACAGGCCCAATTGGTTCTTAAGGTTAGAACTTTACTTGGTTGCTTTCTGTCTACTGCTAAGATTCTGAAATTGACAAAATTAGTACAGAGGATGGGAGTGTGAGAAACCCTCTACCAGCCTGTGAGGCCTGGCCTCAGCTCCAAACTGAAGAAAGCTCCAACCTTATTTAAGGACATCCCTCTTCCCTCTTTCCTGACACATCTCTAATCCAAACTGGTTATTAAACTTTATCTTATTTGAATTTGCAGTCAGATAAGTGGACTATCTTTTCTGGGACATAGAGGGAGCTGAACATCAGTTCAGTCATTCAAAGACAAGTGTTCCTTATCAGACCCCTGCTGCTGCCTCTTGGCAGGGAGCATCACTCATCTTTGCCTCACCAGCAGCAATATTCCCTCTCTCTCCTCAACTCCTCCATACCCTGCTACAAACCTTTCCTTATCCCCTGTTTTTCCAATCCCTCCATCTTTCCCAATAAATATTACAATGGTCACAGCCAAAAATACTGAGTGTGCCCAAAAGCTTGGTGTTTCTATCCTGTGCTTTCCTCTGCTACCTATGAGAGGGGATGTCACTAGATGTAAGAGGGACATACTTCATGGACAATTGTGTTAGGATTTAAAACTGAAAAGAAATACCCCACATCTAAATGAACAGTGTGAATGCTTGTACTTCTAATAGCAGAACTGGGAATGGAGATGGGAATTGGGGGAGGGGGGTTTGAGAGATAGACCAGTACAAAATGGTGCAGCACACAGACGTATTAGAAAGTGTCCTTGGGTTCTGAAGAGAGGAGAAAGAAAACAATAATCACCATGAAAATTTCATTAACACAAAGATTGTATCAAACAGCCACCAGACTGACAGAGCCTTGGCAGGATTCTTGCCCTAGGATGGCAATATTTGGATCCTTCCAGATCTAGTCCTTTCCTACTTCCCCCAATACATCTCATGTATTCTTCCACCTAGAGATACTGGCTTCTTTATTGCTGTTCTTAGCACAAAAATTTTTTTTGGTATCTCTTGACTTGGACATTTTTACTGGCTATCCTTCTTGTCTGGAATGCTCTCCTTCAACTTTGCCTCTTGGCTTCCTGGGCTTTCTTCAGGTCCCAGTGCAAATCTTATCTTTTAAAGGAAGCCTTTCCCAATCACTCTTAATTCAAGTGCTTTCCTTCTGTTAATTATTCCCTGTTTATCCTGCACAGAGCTTGTTCACACATATTTGTTTACATGTAGTTTCCCCTATTAAACTGTCAGCTCCTTTAGAGCAGGCACTATCTTTTATCTTTCTTTATATCCTGAGGGCTTAGCTATATGCTTACCAAGTAGAAGGCTCTTAATATGTATTTATTGATTAATGGATAGTTGGCACTTATTAAATATTTATTAACCGACCGACCAGTAGTATAGATCACAACCATCCAAGTCATGTTATCTCTTGTGAATCTTATCTACTTTCTTCCATAAATCTTCCATAAAAGACCTACCTAACATATTGGAAGCTTTCCTCCAGGTATTTTAATATTTTGTGAATACCAGTCCTGTGTTGAACTATCTGTTAGCTTTTTTTCTCATTACTTTAGTGACCTGTCTCTTTTCCCATTCATCTGTCTCCTTGATGTGACTTTTATGCAGGAATGTGCTGGTAAATTTATGTAAGCATGGCACACTTTTAAGTTTAATTTGAATTGTTAACACTTTCTCCATCACCTTCTTAAGTCTAGACAATTTGCAATACAATAAATCAAGCTTTGATTTGTAGACTTTCCTGATTTCTGAGGGGGTAAATACTAACATAGGATTTAAGCTATTTTTGGTATGCCATTGTTTTCAAGCCATATTGTACATTCAAGTTATCATCAGCACTTACACATGGCACCAGAGAATTTCCTTATATTCATATGCCATAATTAAGTGATCAGAATCAGTAGAATGACATATACTACTCTAATAACATTATGAAGGTGAACAATTTTGAAAGCCAAGTCAAATAAAAAATTGACCAACCATGATTCCAGAGGATTGATGTTAAAGAATGATACCTGTCTCATGACAGAAAGAGGATGGAACAAATATGCAGAATGAGAAACACATTTTTGACTTGGGCAATGTGGGTATTTGTTTTGCTTAATTATGCATCTTCATTACAAGGGTTTTTCTAGTCTTTTCTTTTTTTTTCCCAAGGAGGAGATGGAAATGTGAGTAAATGCTAGGTGGCACAGAGATAGAGTGCCAGGCGTAAAGTCAGGAAAATTCAACTTTCTGAGTTGAAATCTGACCACAGCTACTTCCTATTTATGTGATCCTGGGCAAGTTGCTTAACCCCCATTTGGCCTCATTTTCCTTATCTGTAAAATGAACTAGAGGAGGAAATAACAAAACACTTCAGTATTTTTTATAAGAAAACCCCAAATGGAGTCAGATGTGACTGAAAAATGACTGAACAACATATTAAAAAAAAAAGCCACGATTAATTAGGATTTGAGTGTTCCTGATTGCATTCCATTTATAAGAAATATTGTACTACTAAAGTTGGCAAAGGGCACTACCCTTCATCATGCTTCTCATCATAGTATCATGTTATTTCAATTATGCCCAATTCTTTATTTATGTGTGAGTGTCTTTGTGTGTCCTAAGGGACCTATTTTAAGTCCTTAGATAAAAGACCAGGCTAAGGGAAGAAGTGAACCCATTTTCTTTTCCTTTGTACTGTTATCTTTACTTTTCAAAATGCTGAAATTCAGAATAATTGACTCTATCATAGAAAACATAACTTTGAATTGAAAGAAAGTAAAGTCTGAGCCTGGAGCAAAATTATTAAAAAATATCCAAGAGCTTCAATACATGGCTTTTAATGCAAGTTGTCTTGCTGCTGAGAAGGTAATAATTATAGGCAAGCTAATAGCTTAGCCATGTTTACCAGTTTGAATTTGGAATACTGCTATCAATGTAAGTTTGCTTTCTTCTTATGTTTCTGCTTGGCTCTTCCCCTATTTCTTTGCCTCTGTCTCATATATTATTATTTCCTCTATTCATTTTCCATCCTCTATTGCTATGTGGACTTCTCTATTTTGTTTAAGTCTTCAGAATAAATTCTCCAGGCATTGGAAGAAGTAGTTGCAGCCCTTGGAATTTATTGCCCCTCTCATTGCAGTTGAATTATAAAATAAGCAAGTTAAATATAAGATGCTTGACAGAAAATTGTTTTCTCCAAAGAATCTTCTGTGATCCCCCAGAGAATTTACTGTGTTGACCTTTTTCTCAAGGAGGGTCCTGAGGTTGGACAGAGAGAAATCTTGCAAATTTTATAAGTTTTCCATCTGAGTTTTGAAAACAAGACAGCATGATTTACATTGTTTCTAAGGCTTGTTCCTATTAAATGAAGAGGTGAAGCCAAGATGGCAGAATATAAGTAGTAACCCAATTGAATTCTTCCAACATTCCCCTCTAAACAACTTTAATATAACTTTTCAAATCAAATTTTGGAGAGGCAAAGCTGCCAAAAAATCAGAATGTGACATTTTTCCTACTTGAGACAGCTTAGGAGGTCAGTGAGAGAGGTCTGTGACACTAGTTAGTTACAAGGGCCAGGGGCCCTGGCCACAGTTTCAGAGCCCTGACGAATGGTAATGCTTATAGCTTTGGGGAATTAATGGTCCCTACTGGGTAAAGGCTAGAATGTAGTCCAGGAGAGCAGTGACCACACCTTTCCTTAAAGCATACAACCTCAGAAGGACTGAAAATTTAGACTCCCAGAGCCAGCTATGAAAGCAGCAATATGAAAAACTTGAAGTTTGGGACAGTGCCTCCCTACCCTACATGGGAAGAACCCAATTTTAACATAAAGTTCAAATTCAAGAAATAGACTGGGAAAATGAGCAATAGACAGAAGAACTTGACCATAATAACTACTATAATGGCAGGGAAGATCAAGACATAAACTCCAAAGACAACAATATGAAAACATCTACAAGAAAAACCTCAAAGAAAAATGCTAATTGGACACAAGGCCAACTATAATTCCTGGAAGAATGAAAGAAAGAGATAAGTGACAGAAGGAGAACTGGGAAAGGAAATTAGAATGATACCAGAAAATATGGTAAGAGAACAAACATCTTGGTAAAGAAGCACACACACACACATACACACACAATACTGAAGAAATTAACATCTTAAAAAAACAGAATTGATCTAATAGTAAAAGAGGCACAAAAATTTACTAAAGAAAAGAACTAAAAAAGAATAGATTAATGGAAAAGAAGGTACAAAAATTCTTTGAAGAAAATAACTCTTTAGAAGGTAGAATTGGCCAAATGGGAAAAAGTACAAAAACTCACTGAAGACAATAATTCTTTGAAAATTAGAATTGGGCAAGTGAAAGCTAATGACTCCATGAGACATCATGAAAAAATAAAACAAAGTAGAAAGAAGAAAAAGAAGAAAATGTGAATGATCTCATCTTGCTTGGAAAACTGATTGAGAAGAGATATAAGAAAAGAGATATAAGAATTATTGAACTACCTGAAAGCCATAAGCAAAGAACCTAGACACCATACTTCAAGAAATTATAATGGAAAACTTTCCCTGATATCTTAGATCCAGAAGAGAAATACTCCCAGGAATATTATAGCCAAATTCCAATTTAATGAAGAGATGAGAAAAGTTCCAAATGATTGAAGTTTTTTTTTTTTAACTAATCTTTAGAAGTCTTATTTTCCCCTCCTATCTGCCCCTCCTCCCCAGTAGAAAAAAAAGAAAAACCAAACTCTTGTAACATATTTTTTGGGGCAGATCCAAAACATTCCTTAATATATCTCAATTTTTATGTTTACTCCATTATCATTCTGCCAGGAGGTGGGTAGCTTGTTTTAGCACAAGTCCTTTGAAATTGGTTGGTCATTGCATTGCTCTTGTAATATTTATTGGGAAAGATTGGGGTATTGGAAAAAAGGGATAAGGAATGTTTGTAGCAGGGAATGGAGGAGGGAGAGAGGGAATATTGCTGCTGGTGAGGCAAAGGTGAGAGATGCCCCCTGCTGAGAGGCAGCAGCAGGGGTCTGATAAGGAAAGTTTGTTGTTGAATGACTGAACTGATTCAGTTCAGCTCCCTCTATGTCCCAGAAAAGATAGTCCACTTATCTGACTTCAAATTCAAATAAGATACAGTTTAATAACCATTTTGGAGTGGAGAGGTATCAGGGAAAAGGGAAGAGGGATGCCCCTAAATAAGGTTGGAGCCTTCCTCAGCTTTGGAACTGAGGCCACTAGTGGAGGGTTTCTCCTGTTCCCTTCTCTGCTATATCTGTGCTAGTTTTCTTAATTTCAGAATCTTCGCAGTAGACAGCAAGCAAACAAGGGAAGTTCTAATGTTCAGAGATGATTGGGCCTGTCTCTTCGTGCTGAAGCAAGTAGAGGCACTTCTCTCCAGACTGGGAAGGAAAAACTCTCCTCCTACCTCCAACACCAGGAAGGAAGGCAGGCCAGCAGGAAGGAAGCCAGGAAGGAAGGAAGTGCTAGTCAGAAGACCCACTGCCACTTCCAGTTGCCCCTTTCACCACCAACTGTCAGTCCTGACAATTTCCTCTCTCTCTAATATTCCCATTTTTGCTTCTTCCAACACAGTGACAGAAAGTTCAGAACTTATTTCTAGTTTCCTTTCCACACTCTCTTTATACTTTTTTTTACTGTAGACAAAAGCAGTTGTGTAGAGGAGTGAAGTGATCATCAGATGGATTAGGAAGAAGAATATTCAAGTAGTCATGGTGTTATTCATAGTTGTTGGAACAGCTTTCCTATTGCTAACTTCTCAGTATTCTAGAATCCTTACTCCTTTTCCCCACAACTTCCCTTAGGGAACTCCAGACTCACTATGACTTAACCCAAAACTTCTGGCTAAATCCATAGAAACCTATGTACCTACATAAGCAATGAAGTATATACTGTGAGTCCCTATATTAAAAACAAAAAAGAACTAGAATGCTCTTTTACATAGGATCACAGTTCAGTATAAGCAGGGTGTACTACATCTTTAATCTTCACTGTCTTTGCTGTATATGGATCTTATGGGTTTAGGTAAAAAGTTAATTGTGGGAAGAACTAAAGATTTAAGGCCTTTGGAATCTCCCATTTTTAGCTCTCATCTTTGTGTTTCAGTGCTGGTCCAGTTGACCTCATGTACAGCAAACTAGGGTTGGCCTCTCTTCTTGAATATCCAATAGGTATTTTATTATCTTTGTAGCAAAATACATATTGGGTTCTTTGGCTATGCATTGCTGTTTCTGAAATAAAGAAATGGATGGACTTCCTTAGCTTCTAGCCTTAGGTCCTTTTGTCCTGCAAAGTAGAGTGTCCAAACTTCTTTGATGAGATCAAATTGAGTTGAATTGGCCTTTTTTTGGGGGGGGTCTCTCTGAACCAACTATTTCTTATTATAGTTCTTATTTTAGACAGTTCTTATTATAAAGTTGCGTTTCCCTCCTTGCTCACATTTCTTCCTTCTCTCACATCTCTTCCTCTCCCTTGGGCTGCATACTGGCCTCTGGTGGCCTTATTAACCCTTTATAGATTTTCTTGATGATTCTACTAACCAGTCAACAAATTATTTAAAAAGTATTTATTATGCCTTTACTGTTGGCCAAGTAATGTTGGGGATACAAAGGTATTGATGAAGCAGTCCCTACCCTCAAAGAGGCTCTCCTCAAAGAGGAGAGATGTACATATATAAGTATAAGTGAAATATATGTGAAACAAAGGCAAAGTAATTTTGTGGAGAAAGCATAGGGACTTTTAGGATTATGAAAGGCCTTAAGTAAGAGATGGCGTTTAAAGTGAGTCTTGAAGAAAATTAGAGAGTCTAGAGCTGGAGGTGAGGCAGAAATTAATTCCAAGTATAGTGGATGATATGTTAAAAGACAGGAGAAGAATGTCATCAGTGATGACAAATGAAAAGACCATTGGCTGAATGGAAGAGTGCATGAAGAGAGTAACGTATAAATAAGAAGGCTGGAAAGGTAGCCTTGATCTTAATTAGGATAGAAGGGGAGGGAATTAGAACAAGTATTTATTAAGTGCATATGTTCCAAGAGAACAACTAGGTGGTGCAGTGGAGTAATGGGCCTCAAGCCAGGAAGATTCATATTCAGGAGTTCAAATCTGGCCTCAGACATTTACTAGCTTGTGACCCTGGCCAATTCACTTATCCCTGTTTGCCTCAGTTTCCCCATCTATAAAATGAGCTGGGGAAGGAATTGGCAAACTACTCCAGTATCCTTGCCAAAGATAGCCCAAATGGGGTCACAAAAGTGAGACACACAACAAACAACAACTATTCCAAACACCGTGCTAAGTGTTTTACAAATACCAAACACAGGAGCTTGTATTACTTATGGGAGTCACTAGAACTCATTAAGTAGGGGAATGACACTCAGACCTATGCTTTAGCAATATCACTTTGGCAGCTATGTGGAGGATGAATTAGACAGGAGGGAGCCTTAAATCAGGAAGACCAATTAGGAGGCTGTTATAATAGACTAAGCAAGAGATAATGAGTACCTGAGCTGGAGTGATGGCTAGGAGAAAGGACAGATATGACAAGTAGAGGAAGAAACAATAAGACTCAGTCACTGTCCTGAGCTGGAGTGATGGCTAGGAGAAAGGACAGATATGACAAGTAGAGGAAGAAACAATAAGACTCAGTCACTGAGTAGGTGTGCAAGATGAAGGGGAATGAGAAAGGATATTGACTTTGAGACTGACTCTTCCAAAACAGGATAGGGCATACAATTTGATTTTCCCCTAAATCTCTTTCCTGGTATATGTTATTAGGGATTTTCTTGTCCAGAAGTGATATTGATCAGAGTATGGCTGTTTAAAAGAAAGGATGGGGAGTCTTGAATGGAAATGGTACCACATATTGATAGAATGTTGGTGTTGGGCTTCTGAAGGCAAACAACTTCTTTTACATTTTTGCCTTGAATTGGCCCTACTTTTGTAGCACAATTATGCTGCTGTAAAAAGATTCACCTTCCAGTTACCTCCTCTTTCTCAAGTTTCCAACTTCAATGAGGTCTGAATTAGCTGACCTTACTCTAATGTTCCAAGCAGATGAAAAACAAAACTCACTGAATCTGGGTGATCATTTTTAGCAGCTTATTCAGCTTATTTCTATATTATCAATCTTTGTGAAAATTGTGCTTCTGATCTATCTGGTTGTTAGTATTCTTTTCCTCTTGATATTACTTTGTAAATACCTTGCATTTAGATGAGTGAGTATATATTGTATCTTCCCATAGAATAGAAGCTGCTTGAGGGCAAGAATTATTGTTTTAATCTTTTATGTCTCCAAGACCTAACAAAGTGTTTTCCACATAGTAGGTGCTTAAAAAGCATTTATTATTTTGGATTGGAGTGAATGGAAGATGAAGAAATGGAAGTAATGTAAATGACAATTTCTAGAGATATAGCAGGAACTTCTACAGGATGCCAAGGATAAATGAAGATTTCTTAAACATAGAGAAGACCTTGGTAGGAAAGGAGAGAATGGATAAGGATACAAAGGGGAAATAGAGGGAATAATTGAGGAGACAGACTTCCAGAGCAGACTACAAAGGATAGGAACAGCAAAGAGGGTTAATTTTGGAAAAAAGAAAAGCCAAATCTTATCAGAGGCTTAAGCAAAGTTGGAGAGATGTACGGCTGGTGAAGAGGGGTTTTGAGGTGGGGAGCAGAGAAGAATAAGAAATTCAAGTAAGAGTCAAGGTTTTTCTCTGAGGACATATTATAGGAAGCTAGTGGAGAGAGGAGAAGGATTGAAATAATTTCCGTGGACATTGTGATGGAGAGTGGGTCTAAAATTAATAAAGGGGTTGTTTTATAGCAGTTAGGATCCAAGTTGGATTAGAAGACAAAGATATAACAAATCTAGTGAACCTAGTGTTGGGGTTTGGCAACAGATGACTAACGATTGCACAAGACATAGAAGAGATTCAAGGATGAGCAATCTCAGCAATAGTAAAGTTGGTTTAGCTACTAGGAATAGCACCATCTACTCCCCTGTCTCATCTATCCTCCATACTACTTCCTGAGTAATGTTCCTAATCCACCCCTATGATCATTCACCCCTCTACATAACACCCATAAATGACTTTCTCTTACCTACTGAATAAAGTATAAGCTTATGATTAAGGCATTTAAGACCCTTCACAATTTGACTCCAATCTACTTGTCTAGCTTCAATTCAAAGCATTTTTCCATGTTCCAATCAATCAGAACTATTTATCCTCACCCATTTTCAATGTCTTTAACTATATTGTCCTGTATGCCTTCCCACCTCCAACATTGTCAATTAATATTCATTTCTTTCTTCAAGGTTCAACTCATATGTCACCTCTTCCAGGAATCTTCCCCTTGATCTGTCATTTCCACCTTCTCATCTCTTGTCTACATTCCTTTCTTTCTGCTCACACAGGTACCACCAAAATAGGAGCCCTTTGCTCCTGCATCCCCTCTGACGAAAACTATTGCAATAGCCTCCTAACTGGCATCTCTACTTCAGCCCATTCTTATTTAAATCCACCAGCAGCCAAAATGATTTCCCCAAAACAATGGTCTAACCATGTCACCTTTTTACTTAATCAACTCCAGTGGTTCTGTTTTGCTTCCAGAATCAAATGTAAAGTCCTCTGTTAGGTATTTAAAATGGCTTGCAACTTGGCACTTCCTATTTTTTCCATCTTCTCTAATACTTACTCCCCATCATATACTCTGTGATGTAGCTACATTGGCTCATGTGCTCTTCCTCATTCATAATGGTCTTTCTGTCTCTCAAATCTTTGCCTTCTCAATAGTCTTCCATTATGCCTGAAATTCTGTTTTGCAATATTTCTGCTTCCTGGCTTCCCTGGATGTCTTCAAGACTCAGCTCAAATCCCACTTTCTAAAGAAAGTTTTTCTGGTCCTTGTGATGCTAGTGCCTCCCCTGCTGAGTTTATCTTCTATTGACATGGTATGCATATCTTGTATCGATATGGTTATTTGCAGGTAGTCGTCCTCGTTAGAATAGCATTGGGAATAGCTTTTTTGGCCTCTTTTTGGATCTCTTATGCTTACTCCAGTGCCTGGCACTTAGTAGGACCTTAATAAGTATTTGATGATATACCTTATTATAAATTTTGAGTTAAGTATGCATTTATGAGTTTCCAAGCTTTCTCTGTCATTTGCTGGTCTTTATGTATCATCTATAGTTTCCTCAAAACTCCTCCCAAATTCCCATTTAATTTTTTATACTGACTTATGATGCAGGAAAGTCATGGAAGGGATAACTATAAACATAATTCTGGTGACAGAAAAGAGGAAGATCACTCCTTTTTTGGACATTTAAAAACCATATTTTAAAAATAATTTATAAAATAACAAAAATACAACAATGTGGGAAAAGTCCAAATTCACTACCATCTATGTGCTCATCTGGGTCTTACTCTTTTTTGCTGCTGTTTCTTCCACCATTGCCAACAGTTTGAGTTTAGGTTAGTTTGCAGCATTTTCTGGAAACATGTAGTAGTAATAGTACTCTTCCCAAACATTATCAGATCCATCTTTAGCCTGTACTTTTCTTTTAAACTTTCTGTGACATGAATTTTCCCACTCTCCTTCTAAGATTCTGTTCCAAATCCATCTTCAGAGTTTCACTAGTACTCTGGGAACACAGATTTTTCTTCTTTCTTTTCATAATTTCTCATAGTTTTGTTGGCTTCTTCATAAATTTGTCTTCATTTAAACTTTTCTCATTTCCTGCAGAGAGTTCAAATTGGGTAAAACGGATCAATACCTTAACGTGAGTTTGTTGTAGCAATTTTTGTATAGACTTGTTGTAGATTCTTGTTCAATTTCAAAATGAATGTAGGATTTCCAAAGCACCTATGGAATGTCTAAGTATGATTGACTAATAGCCAACTAATATTTTGTCTGGACTGTCTCAATATCTCGAAGATTTGATCCAAGAATTAGATCTTTGATGTTCAATTTTCTGGTGCAAACTCCAGGATTTTTTTTGTGTGTGTGTGAGGTTGCTGGCACCAAATTCTTGAAGCTATACCTCCAATTCAATGTAGACTTTAAATAATTTGTTTTTTAGAACACTTGCCAATAGAAGTTTCCAATGTTCTTCTGGCAAATGGTAGATTTTTCTGTCTTATTTCAAACTGGGCACATAGTAGCCCATATATATTTTGGCAAATATAAACTTTGTGAGGAATCAATTCCAAACAAGCATTATATTTGTACCCTCTGTTCCTTTGCCTCCAAATCTTCATAAAGTGCATAGTTGCTCCAGAGGTATCTATATTGCTTCCAGTACCTCTTCTTTTGTGGCATGTTGACACTGGCTTTTTCATACATCTCTCCCGTAGTGTTTGGTTTTGCATTACTTTCCACCAATTGCAAATAAAGCAGACATCATAATTGTGTGGATTAACCCGCACCTCCTCTTCATAACCGGAAGCTCCATTTGCTCACAATCACCTATTCTCAAGTTTCTTTTCTTTTTTTTAAATTTCTTTTTCTTTCTCACCCTCAAGTTTTTTTTCAAAGAATGTGTAAATTTTAAAGAGTTTTTGTGCTTTGTGCTTTGAGATCCTGTCCAGGACATATTTGTAGAGCACTCATAACCTTTCATATTCTTTCTGATCCCTCCAAACTGTGCAGAGGCCACATAGGGATATTCAAACATAGACTCATCTCCAAAGAATTTCAGATATCTGTCATATACTTTTCCTTGCATGAGCAAAGGAGCCATATTTTTCTTCAAATTAAGCATATTTGATCTAGGGTTTTTTATATCAAGGTACACGAGGACAAATTTTTTTATATATGGAACATGCTGATCAACTTCTTTGTACTCAGTTCAGAGCTGGTATAGGGATACCATATTTGTTCCTCAGGTTGCCATTCTATCCAGAGTTCAAATACTTTTGGATCTCAAGCAATATTTCCCAACATCTCCTCCAATGGATATATTTGTACAAGAACTGGTTGACTCAGGAAGAGTTATGATGGCCTATCCCAGATATATTGCATATGATTTACTTACCTATTCTTCATTTCCATTTCTGCATATATTAGCCAGAAAATGCTATTTTTATAGTTGACATCTAAGTCTATCTTAGAATCAATACTGTCTGTTGGTTCCAAGGTAGAAGAGTGGTAAGGGCTAGGGAACTGGGGTTAGCTGACTTTGCCAGGGTCACACAGTTAGGAAATGTCTGATTCCAAGTTTGAACCCAGGACTTCTCATCTCTAGGTCTGGCTCTCAATCCACTGAGCCACCTAGCTGCCCCATACCCCCTTGTATTTCTTTTGGACTCTTTCCCATTGTGCTTATGATATCCAATTATTAATGACAGTTCCGTAGATCTCAAAAGTCTCACTTTTCCTTAGTTTATAATCATTTAGTTCTTCATTTGTGATCTGTTGAGGAGGTAGTAGAAGAAGCTCAAGCTCTCTTTTTTTTTAAGCTTCCTTTAAAAGTTGTTTTCTTGTGATCTGTGTACTTCAGCAGAAACTGTTTTTCACATTGGCTACTTTAGGGATCTGCTGCTTTCCAGCCACAGTGGAAGGCCACCATGGATGGGCCATGACCCTGTCAAAGCTGGCTCCAATTCACTAGTTGCTTTCTTTTAACTCCCTGAAACTGCTCCAACTCATCCCCTGCCAGGTCAAGAAGACCTAGTCTGTGTTCTGTAGTCTCAGGAGTACTGGAAAGGCATAGTGGATTACTTCCAGAGGCAGCTAGGTGATACAGTGGGTAAAACACCAGTCTGAAGCCAGGAAGACTCATTTTTCTGAATTCAAAACTGGCCTCAGACACTAGCTGTGTGAACTTGGGTAAGTCATTTTACCTAGTTTATTTCCTCATCTATAAAAAGAACTGGAGAAGGAAACAGCAAACCATCCCAGTGTCTTTGTAAAGAATACTTCAAATGGGGTCACAGAGTTGGACACAACTGAACAACAGCCAACATTCCACAGAACACTGCTTTTCTAACATATTACAACAGTGTTGGACCCAAAGTCCAATAGGATTAAAATGCCCAGATTAAAGCATAAAGTCCAAATATAGAGACCAATTGGCAAAGGAAAGTAGAAAGAAAGAAAGACGATGCTGAAGGGGAAAGGATGGTGTGAAACAAACGAGGGAAAAAGGCTTGGGGAAGCAAGAAAATGAAGGAAGTATGCCTTTTTGGTAATGGAATCTGACTCCCTGTTATGATGTTTAATTCCAACTTTTTTATTCAGAAGGTCTCTCTGGCTTACCACTTACTGGACATATGGTTCCTTTTATATTGCTTTCTGGAACCATAAGACTAATGTGGCTAGAAGAAAACTGGCACTGTAACAGAGGCCCAAGAGTGATCATTGCTTGGGAGATTAATATTTGTGTGTGTATTTATTTTAATGAAGAAACTGGAGGACTTTTCAGAAGCAAGTGCCTGCATATAAAACTGAGCTAGGAAAGTTCAGTTAACCATGTCCTCCATAATTTACTTATCTTGATAACCCTGATCTCCTAAAGTGGAAGTTAGGAAGCAAAGGCTACCATTTTTTCCATTCTAGGTGACAAGTAGAATATCTGTTTTTATTGCTTAAAAAATATTCTACTCACTTTTCCTGAAAGGAGAAAGGAAAAGACCAGGCAACTCTTGGATTTCAAAGGTGGGATACTTGGAGGGCAGAGGAAATAGAGAGGAGGGCACCACCTTCATCTTTAATATGAAGATTAATAATAGCACCTAGGGTTCTTATGAGGATCCTCTGAAAAAATATTTGTAAAGGTCTTTGCAAACTTTGAAACTTATAAAAAAACAAAAAAGAGAAAATATGAATACTAATTATTACAATAATTATTTATTATTTTTGACTGCAGAACCTTGTTTCATTGATCATGTCTGTTTTCTCTCTCATATTCAATCTATTCCTTTCTACTGGCTCTTTCCCTATTACCCACAAACATTCTCAGGTATCCCTAGCCCAAAATGAAACAAAACAATGTGGTACATTAGAAAAAGCAGTCCTCTCAAATTAGAGGACTGAGGTTCAAATCCTGCCTCAAAGTTTTCTACATCTGTGGTCCTTGGGCAAGTCATGTAAGTGTCTTGAATTTCAGTTTCCTTATCTGTAAAGTGAGGGGATTAAATTATATGATCTCTAATGTCTCTTTCAGTCTTGAAACTATGACCTTCTGATCTTATAAAAACAAAACAAAAATAAATAAAATTCTTTGGTCGGCCCTACAATTTCCTCAAATGATCATTTTCTTTTGGCCTCAGTACCTATTTTATGAAGAGTCGACTCTGATTTGTTCCTCAATCTTTGCATGTTCCAAAGTCATCTTTTGGCAACCAAATCCAGTAGATGCTTTTCCTTTATTTTGTTACAAACTTCTAAACATTTCTTGACTATCTTCTCGTTTTTGATGCTCTTTTTATTCTGGGCTTTCAGAACACTTCTTTCTCTCTTGCTTCTTCTCCTACCTATCTGACCATGTCTCATTTTATATTTCACATTTGTCCCTCTGTTAAATAAATATGGGTGTCCTGAAAATAAGAAAAAGAATCTAAAAGCCCAGAAGAATTGTTAAGGGAAAACTTGTTCAGATTCAATGAAGAGACTAAATGAGGGACTTGCAAGTCATTGAACATTTAAGCAAAAAGAGTTTTACTTTGCCCTTATAGAGTAAGGATATGCAAAAATAATACAGTGACATTTTCTCTGGTTGCAGTCCCTCTCTCCTCTACATGTTGTATCTGGTCAGTTGGGCAGGATATTGTGAAAAATGTGATGTTTAGAAATCCAGTAAGTCAAATGGCCACAGGATGGTACTTTTTATGCCTATTGGTAACTAGGAAGTTCTAGCAAGAGGACAATTAATTTTCAGGAACAACTTTATTGTCTTTCAGGGGAAGATAATCTTTATAGCAGAGAAATGGGGTATTCTGGTCCTACCAAGAATTTGTTCAGTCATGTCCCACTCTTTGTGACCCCATTTGGGGTTTTCTTGGCCAAGATACTGGAATGGTTTGTGATTTCCTTCTCCAGTTTACTTTACAGGTGAGGAAACCAAGGCAAACAGGGTTAAATGACTTCCCCAAGGTCTATAATTAATAAGTATCTAATGCTGGATTTGAACTCAGGAAAATGAGCCTTCTGACTCCAGACCCAGGGTTCTATTTACTGAACTCTCTAGTTGGGATAGTAAAATATAAAAACAAATTTATGTCTTATTCAACTAGGTGGAAAAGAATTTCAGCTCAGTATAAAATTTTTAAGCATTCCTTTCTTTGTTCACATTTGTTCTTTGCTCTTCATATTTGTCCATCAGGTTTCTAAGTATGTATCTTCTTATTTCCTATCCTAGACACTCTTCTTAATCTCTGGTCTCTACCTCATTGATCTTACCCACTCCTATAGCTTCAGTGAATGGTAGCCCATTTCTGCAGGTGGCTTCCAGATTTATATATCAGCCTCAACATCTCTCTTGGCCTCTATGCTCACACTTTCATCTGATGACTGGAGAATATTTTGATATATCATTAAGCCAATACTTCAAATTCAACATGGAGAAAACACATTTTATAGGCTTATAGATTTAGATTTGAAAGGTGCTTCATTTTACAAATGAGAAAACTAGGTCCCAAAGAGGCAAATAACTTGACCAAGGAAGTAATTGGCAGGGTCAGGGTTTGAATTTAAGTCCTTAAACTACAAATACAGTGCTTCTTTCATGACAATATACATCTTATTACCTCCTAAACCTTCCATTTGCCAATTCTCCTGTTTCTTTTGAAGGCATCTTTCTAGTTTATATCTCATTTATCCCCTCCTCTATCTAATGTCCACATCCAATTAGCTATTGTCTAGTTTTATAATCTCAACTTTGTGACTACCCTAATCCAAAGTTTAACTCCTTAATTTAAAAAATGAACTTTAAAAATTATGAACTTTACAAAAATAAAAAATGTATTATAACTTCCATGTAAAAAGAATAGAAAAAAAGGATATATATACATATATATGTATATATGTATATATACATATATATATGAAATGATGAATCTCTCTCGTGATTTGCTTGGTTTTTTAAATAATCTATAACAAATTCAACATAATTGTAAAACTTGCCTTTTTATGTCTTCCTCTGATCTTCCAACTACTCTTGTCTGTGGGTTTTAAAATGCCTCTTTTTTTTCTTTTTCTTTTGTCATCACTATCACTCTTCCATCTCTCTTCTTCATGATTCCCTCTCTCCCTTGAGAATAGTATTCCCTTCTACAAAGTAAGCATATTTAAGCAATACATCCACAAACTGGCTGTGCTTGAAAATATATGTTTTCTTCCTCACCTCTGGTCTATCACTTCTGTGTCAAGGGGTAGAAAGCGTGTTTCATCATTAGTCTTCTGGAATCATGAATGATTTTTACCTTGGTCAGAGTTAAGTCTTTCAAAGTTGTTTTCTTTTATGTTTTTATTTGCATAAATTATTTTCCTGGTTTTGCTCACTTCGCTCTTCATTAATTCACACAAGTATTTCCCACTTTCTCTGACTCTGCCCCCCATTAAAAGGGATGGCAGAAACTCTTTCTTCCCTCATGGATCCTTGCTGCTAAATTTTCCTTTTATCTTCTCCCCCTCTTTCCTTCCAGTAGCTAGAAAGAATCATTATCTGACACCTCTTTTGGAACAAATGGCATTCACATTGAGTCCCTTCATTGAGTATGAGTAGGAAGAAACCCCTCATAGCCAGACCTTGAAGATTAAATCTGTGAAGATGCTTATGCTGGTTGTTTATGGCATGGATTTGGGATTCTGAATAGGAGTGCCAAATATTCAGTTCTTCAATGTCATGTCATGAAATTTTTACCTGATGCCATGTCTCTATCTCCTACTTTGTGGATTCTACTTTAATGATTATCTAGTTCCTTCTTTCTTTTTCTGAGAATGTTGGGTTAGAGATGTTCGTATGAAACAACTTTATGATCTTACTGCTCAGGAGATCCTTTGTGTCTGTTAGAATCAATTTTTTTTTCTCATTCTATTTGGGCCTTATGATGTCCAGCACCCCCTATCTCTTGTCTACATCCCTCTTCCTTTCCTTCTTAAAGAAAGACTATTCATAGAATTACAGATTAAAGTTGTAAAGGTCTTTAGAAATGATCTATCCCAATACTAATGCCTCATTTTACACATTAGGGACTGTGATAATTATAAGTTTTGAAATATATTGTTTGATGTTATAGTTATGTGATAGGATCCCAATATGGAGTCACTTAGGCTACATAGTCCTAAAGACCATAAGCATGTAAACAATGACAAATAGACTTTAATTTTATACTGTTCTCTCTCATTCTGACCCTTTGTCAAACATATGAACCAGAGGTGTCAAATTGACCCAATTCCAACGGAAGCAGATTAAAATGTAATTAGGAAATGTTTAACAAAATAAATAAAAATACAACATAAATAAGGTTAATTTGTGATTTTAAAAACCATCAATATGCAGACTTGCAGAGATCTGTTTCTCTTTGAGTTAGACACCACTGATGTAATTAATTATGGTTCCTGATTGGACAAGGCTTCTGATCTGTAGCAGCTTCAAGCCAATACTCATTTCTGGGATCACCAATTATGCATTCAATCCCTTACTCAATTTCTGGTCTGGATTAAAAAACTCCCTTACTTGATTCTGGTATTGATAAGCAACCTGGGGAATTTTCTAACACATGTGGTTCTGATTAGACTGCCCCCTCCCAAATCTGGCATTGATTACCTGTTTACAACCAAGCCCATCTTTAAGGTATAAAACTGCTCAGACTCCTCTCAGTGTGTATGTACTACCACTGAGATCTTTCCTATAGTACACATTTTTCTGACATGAGTGACCATCTTCCTGTGTGTGGTTGAATCTCTGTGCGTGTTGCCATATAATGTGTGGGCACATGCATGTGAGTGTGGTCTTCTGTTTGCTTGTTTGTTTTTTTCCTGCTTGCTCTGATGCACAGTAATAAAGCTCTGGCTTGTATTAATTTCCCTAGGACCAATTTTCTGTAAGTCCTGTATTAAGACCTTTGCTCTAACTTGAGCCACAGGGCCAAATAAAGCAAGAGCTAAAGCTTTCAGCCCTTAAATGTCTTGAGTGAAGTCAAACAGGTTAGCAAATAAAGAATGGGAATTTGAACTCAATCTCTCTGATATCAAATACAGTGCTTTTATGGTCTAGTCTTGAACCCTTTGGTCTATCTTGCTTTTAACTCCATCTGTCTAAACCCAATTTCTGAATGATTAGGATCTGAATTCCAGTTATTCGAAGTGAAAGGCCAGAGTGTAGGAGACATGGTTTCATATTTTTCTATGCCTACTTTTGCACCAAAGTAACCAAGCACTAAATTACATGTTTATTTATTTATTTGGGAAAAACTTACCAAATTGTGTGTAGTATTGAAGAAATATTCCTTATTCTCTGAAACAAATATTAGTACATAAGAGGAAATTGTCTTCATGGCGATGTTTTTAAAGTCGTTTATCATGAATGTATATGAAATAACCAAGATTCCCCTGATATGTTTCTTGTTACCTTGAGATGCATGATAAAATCAAGCTATTTTTTGTGTCTTTGCAAAGAAAATACCAGAGATTTCCTTCCATTTAGCTGCAACTTCTCTTCATCTTCTGATCCATTCATAGTGAGAATGTATAGATTGTTATGAATCAGTTCTTCCATAGTAAGTTCATTCATTGGTCTCTGGGCAACGATCTCATATTTAATGTATAATCTTATAAATTAATATTTAGGAGGGAAGAGCCTTCCTTTACTTTCCTTCCCTTCCTCCCTCACTCCTTCCATTCATTGCTTTCTTCCTCCCCATTTTCATGGGTAGCCATAGTCAAAGAAATCACTATCCATTCAATCAATCAATTGGTTATTTATTATGTACCAAGTAGGTGTCAGGAGTTGTGCTAGGCACTGGTATAACAAATGCAAAGAACCAAATCTCTCCTTTTAGTGGTCTCATTTTCTAAGGAGGGGAGAAACTAATATATAGAAAATATATACAGTATGTATTTAAGGGGAATAAATACAAATATATAGAAAGGAGTTAAATATAGAATAATTTGGGAGGGAGTACATTAACAGTTAGGGGCAAGAAAGGCTTCATTCAGAAGATGATGCTTGAGATGCATCTTAAAGGAAGAAAGGGCAGAGATAATGAAGGAATACATTTCAAGCATGGGAGATAGCACAGGCAAAAGTGAAGAGACATAAGATGGAGTACCTTGCATGAAGAACAGAGAAGGTCAGTTTGGCTTCATTGAAGAGTTCAAGAGGGGGAAAAGTATTCAATAAGCCTCGAAAGATGGGCTGAGATCAAGTTGCATAAAGATTGAAGAGCTAAATAGAGACATTTATATATTCTGATCTATGATTAAGGAAAATTATTTGGACAGTAGTGTGTAAGATAGACTGGAGTGGAGAGAGACTCAAGGGAAACCAATGAGAAGTTGTTGCAATACTTTAGGCAAAAAACTATAATTACAATGATCTGTGATAGCTCCGAAGGACTTATGATACAAAGTGCTATCCACTTTCAGATAAAAACCGGATAGACTGAATGTATTTTTAAGCACATTTTTTAATCTTTCTTTATTTTTCTTACTTTTCTTTGGCAACATGACAAATGTGGAAATCTGTTTTGAATGATTTAATATGTATAATGGGTATCATAGTTCTTGCCTTCTCAATGGGTAGGTCAAGGGAGGGAGAAAATTTGGAAGTAAAAATGAAAAAAAAGAAAAGTCAAGGCAAGAGGTAATGAGCACCCAAACAAAGGTGCATGAGTAGAGAGGATATCTGTTGTGAGAAAAGTTGTGAAGGCATATCCTTTGATCCACTATACACTATTAAGTCTCTGTGTCAAAGAGATAAAAGGTTATGGAGAAGGACCAAGTTGTAAAAAAATATTTATTGAAGCTCTTTCATGGTATTAAAGAATTCAAAATTGAAGGGATGTCCATCAGTTAGGGAATGGCTAAAGAAATTCGGATACATGATTGTAATGGAATACTATTGTGTTTAAGACAGAATGAACAGAATGATTTCAGAAAAAAACTGGAAAGATCTACAAGAACTGATGTAGAGTGAAGTAAACAAAACCAGGAGAACATTGCACACGATAACAGAAGTATTATGTGAGGATGAACTGTGAAAAATTTAGCTACTCTCAGGAATACAGTGATCCAGAACAATTCTTTAGGACATGGAATGGGATCCACCTCCAGAGAAAGAACTGTTGAAGTCTGAGTGCAGATCAAAGCATACTATACTATGTATCGCTTCAGTTAATTTGTGTCTTTATTTTGGGGTTTTGGTTTTATATGAGTGTTCTCTTACAACAATTACCAGTATGGAAAAATGTGATTTGCATGATCACCCATGTGCAACCCAGATCAAATTGCTTATCATCTTAGGGTTGGGGGAGGGAATTGGATCTTATAATTTCAGAAAACATATGTTAAAATTGCTATGACATGTAATTGGGAAAATAAAATATTTTTAAAAGGCCAAAATGGCAAGGGTCATTAATAGATTGGATATGAAGGATGAGCAAGGGTGAGGAACCCAGAAATATGATGGGATTATGAGACTGAATCACTGGAAAGATGGTGGTACCTCCAGAAGAAATAGGGAAATTTATTTTTATTTTATTTTTTTCATTTGTCTATTTAAAAATATTTTTTCCATGTTTCCATGATTCATTTTCTTTCCCTCCCTGTTCCCAAAACTGACAAGCAATTCCCCTGGGTTGTACAAATATTATCATTTGATAAGAAATAGGGAAATTTAGAAGAGAGAATTTAGAGGGAAAGATAAAAAGTTCAGTTTAAAAATGTCAAATTTAAGATATCTCCAGCATATTAATTTTGAAATACTCGATAAGCAACTGATGAGAGTTGGTCTTCCTAAAAGCATATATTACATATATAAAGTCTTTCCAACTAGCCTTTGTTCTGCTGAAATATCCCTCAAGAACATAGGGTCACTTCCCCATCATAGTGAGAAATGGGAGTAGGATATTTTGGATCTTTGCAAATAATAGATGCTTAATGAATATTTTAAAAACTGATTTGAGTTGAACTGTATATTGAAAGACTTTGAGCTTTCACTATGATGAAGGTAACTTGATATCCCAAAATAAATGCCAACCTACCACATAGAGGGGGATTGTCCAACACTAAAAATATGCTTTTGCACACTTTTTTCTTTACCGCAGGCAGTAGTCACAAGATTAACTGAAAGGTGCTCCTTTTATTGTCTGTTGAATATTTTTTAAAAAAGCATTTGATGTGGTAAAGTAAAATTCAGCCTGGATTGCTCTCCTCCAAGAAGTCTTGTGCCTATATTAAGATCTTACAAAATTCCTTGCTAAAGCAAACACAGACACACACACACAAAATGTCGTTCAATGAACCTGTAATTATTAAAAACAAGCAAGTCATAAAACAGGGAAATACTTGCTTGCCAATGGTGCTTGTTGTTATTGTGGATGATGTCTTGTTCAGGCTCCAAATGCAAACTGGGTTCTTTGTAGATGTTGAGATCTCCTATAGGGTTCTGTTGGCAGATGGAATCGTACTGAGTGAATCAAGGTTCAGAACAGGGCTTCCTCAATGAGAGAGCCTTAATCACTTAAAAAGATAACCTAATAATTTATAGAGGAAAAATTAGATAGTTGAAAAATGCCTGTTGTCCAAATGATGACATATAACTGTATGGCTAGTCCATTGAGTTGGAATATCAGGCCATATATCTGAAATAGTCCCTGTGGAATGGTAATAAATTGGTCCCAGGAGTGAAAAAGAGGAAGAAAGTGGGCTGGATTGCATTTGAGAAGTAGGTAGTGCTTTTTAATGATTCCAAGCTGTTCTCCAGTACCAAAAAAAAAAAAGGAGACCAAAAATCAAACAATTTTATCTTTCTTCTAAGTACTAATATTCTCCCAAGATGGCATGACTATGAACCTTGGTACACTATAATACCTGGAGCATCAATATTGAAGGCATTTCTCCTTCCTTTAAAAACAAACGGGAAGACACAGGGAGATGGTACACAGGCTGTGGTGTGTTTCTGGTGATGATTTATGGACAGTAATTGACATGAAAGATGTCCTTGAGGATATTATCAGAAAAGGAGCAGGTTCTATGACCCTACCAAGGGATTAGCACTTTGAGACAACTGGGCAGTCAGTCTTGGCATCAGTGGGTCATCATCTCTATGTGTGGAGGTGTCTGGGGTCAGGACCGACTTTCACTAGTCTGGTGGTTCAGGATTAGGATTGGAGAGAAATGATACTTGTGGAACAGCTAAGATTTAACAATGTAGAGGCAACTAGGTAGGGTCAGGAAGACCTGAATTAAAATCTAGTCTAATCTACTAGCTGGGTGACCTTGGGCAAGTCATTTGACCTCTGCTTGCCTCAGTTTCCTCATTTGTAAAATGAGGATAATAACACCACCTACCTCCCGAAATTGTGAGGGAAAAATGAGGTATTTTAAAAGAGTTTTTCAAGCTTTAAAATTCTCTACAAGTGTTAGCTCTTTAGCAAAAAGTTTATTTCACAGCATGCAAAGTATATTTAGCAAGGAAACGGCATTCTGAGCAAGTAGACCCATTGCCTCTGGCCTACTTACTTGCTTTCATGACTTACCAGATCATTAAATACCTGCTTGGCAACTGGAAGTCCATGCAGTCTAAGGACCCCTCATTGGCATGATTTTTTACTTGGTTACTGAAAGTTGTATCATTGGTTGAAACCAAAGTCTTTTGAACCAGTTAAATCCCACAGAAGTTCTCCTTGCCTTTTTAGAGAGAGAAAAGCTTAGTTTATGGCCCAGCTATTGTTTCTACTAGAGGAAGGAATACTTACATTAGTGATATACATTCACTGAAGAATTAGAGTGTAAATACATGTGCATTTACTACCTAAAATATTTAGAAGTGTCTCTTTACTGCATCCCACTGTGTATTGCCCCTTAGGCAACTACTGATCTTTATTAACCCTGGTCTTGGCTTTGTCCAGACATGCTTCTTTTTTTTTTTCCCCACTCAAATCTTCATTCTAGGAAAATCACAGACTAAATCTGAGCTCTATGTACTAAAAATCCTGTATTCTTCCTCTTATTTCACATATCTATAGGTTGTTGTTTTGGTATATCCAACTTTTTGTGTCCCCATTTGGGTTTTCTTGGCAAAGATACCAAACAAAGGAGTAGTTTGCCATTTCCTTCTCCAGATTATTTTACAGATAGGGAAACTATGGCAAACACAGTTAAATGATTTCTCTAGTCATACACATCCACTGTACCAACTAGTTGCCCATATATGTGGATAGATGGACTTAATATGTTATATATATATATATATATATATATATATATATATGGAGAGAGAGAGAGAGAGAGAGAGACAGGGAGAGAGACAGAGACAGAGACAAACAGAGACAGAGTGAGCAAATGTCTTGGGTAAAGTAAGTTTATCCTCATTGAACTTGAGAAGTGAGCACTGTTCTTTTTTGGTGTATTTGTTTGGATGTTTTTTTAATAGGCAATTGGGGTTAAGTGACTTGCCTAGGGTCACATAATTATCCGAAGCCAGATTTGAAGCCAAGTCCCTCCCAACTCCAGACCTGTCACTATCCACTGTGCAACCTAGCTGCCCCAAGTGCTATTTTACTTTATAGAGAACCTTTCCATAAATTATTTTATTTTGTTTGTTTTTAAATGACATGGGCGTTATTTATATTCGTACATATATTAAACTTTCTCTATATTAAACTCATGTTATATCTTACTTTTATTACATATGAATATATCAGAAAGAAAACTCTGAAATAAATCATTATATGACAATAATTACTTGTAAAATTTCTTTTAAACATTAATTCAATAAAATAAACTACATAAGGAGATGGAGACCAGGGAAACAAATTATCTTGATGAAAATATCAATAAAGAAAGTGAATAATAATGTGGGTAGAGTAGATAAAAAAGAGACAGGATATTGTGGATAGTTACCTTGGCATGTTAGCAGTAGCTTCAATGGGAAATATAAAATGTGATTAAGAAAAAATAATATAATCATGGATGTATAGTGGGAAGGGATTTTAGAGGACATCTAGCTCAACCTTTTCATTTGACAGGTATGGAAATAAAATCTTGGGGCAACTAAGTAACACAGTGGAAAGAGCACCAGGGCTAGAGTCAGAAAGACCTGAGTTCAAATCTGACCTCAGATATTTCCTAGCTGTATGACCTGGGCAAATCACTTAACCGTGATTGCCTAACTTTCACCATTCTTCTCTTAGAATTAATACTAAGACAGAAGGTAAGGATTTTTAAAAAAGTAATGCAGCTTTCTATGTGTAACCATATTATGTTCCATATATCTGACCAATATAATATAATGCATGGTAAAATCATGAAACCTTACTGTCATGTCATTCAGCCAATGGTTCATTTATGGCATTAGTCTTATGAAAGTAACTACCCCTTGGCATACTGCTTCACCTCACACCCTATTTTTTTCAGGATGTGCCCCTCTACAGGGGGTCTGGGAATTCCAGTTTGATTTGTAACAGGTGAGAAGGAATTCACACACCCTCAAGAATTTTCCATGTACAATGCCTAAACCTGGGATCAAAGAAACAAATGCTAAGTCATTCAAAAGCCAATAACAAATTCAAGACATAAGAGATCCAGTGGGCTAGGCAGGAACTGAATTTTGGAGTAATAGGTTCACATCAAAGTGAATCCATACAAAAGGGAATCAGGGTCACAACTCAGAGTGATGAAGGGATTTCAACCAATGATGATTTGCTTCATGCAGAGAATTGGTTTGATTCGGGATCATGCCATTTTAATGGTTATTATGTTGACCACTAGTTTTCCTCCATCCCACATACTCACATTAGATTGGAGGTGATGCATATATGGGCTCAGCCATCATTGTAAACATAAATAATTTATTAATAAGGCTTTAAAGGATTCTCCCCTATATCTGACAGAGCTATGAAAGATAAGCCCCAGGGCAACCAGGTATCTCAGTGGATAGAGAGAAGGGGGCTCCTGGGTTCAAATTTGGCCTCAGATAAGTTCGTGACCCTGTGTGAACCTCAATTGCCTAACTTTTACTGCTCTCCAGCTCAGGAACCAATGCTATTGCTTCTAAGATAGAAAGCGAGGATTTAAGAAAATTAAAAAGAAAGATGAGCACCAAAATGTAGCATAGGTATGCAGGGTGTTGGGTACCCCGTAGCTTACCACTAGACTCATTATCACATCCATTCATCTATTCCTTTTTTCTCCCACTTGTTGATTTCTATACTATTTTTAAAGATCAATTAAAATCTATGAAGCCTTTTCTCATCTTTCCTCACTAAGTAATAATCTTTCCCACCTTGGATTTGGATATAATAATTCTTTTGATCTGATCTTATGCACTTATCATGCATTATTTTGCCTTAGATCTATCTCTCTAGTAGGCTATAGCTTTATAAAGGCAAGGATAATATCCTATTTATACTAATCTGTGAGTTTATCAATTTGGATGGTCTCCACAATCAGGGTTATTTTGAGGTTCTGGGGCAGCTATGTGGTACAGTGAATAAAACACTGGGCTTGGCTTTGGGAAGAATCAAGTTCAAATCTGACTTGAGACATTTCCTAGATTCTGGGCAAACAGTTGACCCCATTTGACTTAGTTTCCTCATTTGTCTGATAAGCTGGAGAAGGAAATGAGAAACCACTCCAGTGTCTTTGCTAAGAAAACCCCAAATGATTTCACGAGTAGTGAACCAAAGCTGAAAACATTAACCAACAACATGGTGAATTTCAAATGAAATGAGGAATGTAAAGCCCTTTACAAACCTTAAAGCTTTGTGTAAATGAGTTATTTTTAAATTCTTTTCTTTATTATTATTTTAAGCCTGTAGTCACTAGACCTCCAGATAGGTCACAGCCTTATTGAGCTTTCTTCCATGCTTCTGCTAAGCTCAACCAATGTTTATAGAGCTACTCTGCTATGTGCTGGTAAATATTTTACAACTGGACTCTGGGGAAATAATATGTGCACACACTTAAGTTTAATCTGCATTATTAATATTATATATTTTTGGTTTTTATTTATTCATTTTTAATTGTCATGCAAACACACTTCCATATTGGTCATTGTTGTAAAAGCACACTCATATATAACTTAAACCCCCAAATAAAACCAAATATATACTGATATGAAAGATGACACCAATAGTTCTTTCTCTAGAGTTAACATTTTCTTGAGTCCAGATAATTATCTAAATAATAAACCAAGACCTGATTTATAGTAATTGCTGATTTCTGAGGTGTCAAATTTTTAAATTTAACAAGCCATGAGCTGGTTAGATCCCCCTACATGATACAGCTCATAATCCAGGCATGTCGAATCTCTCTGTGCCACTCTTGTCCTATGATTTTCCATAAGTTGGCCATAGCAGTTCTACCCAATATCCTTCATTCACATCATTGAAAGGATAGCAATATGAGCTACTCGGGATGTCTTCCTGGACTCTCTAATCCTTTCCATACATCCAACGTATTTTCTCTTTGTTCCAACATTTCCCTGATAACATCTTTTACTCTTGTTCTTGGAAGTTCCTAATTTGTTACATTTCACAGCCTGCTCACCCCAACCATATATCTCTCCATTGTCTTCTTTGTTATATTCCTTTTTGAATCCTCGAAACTGGTGTGTTCCATGTCTCAGAGAAGGAAAAGAAGTAGAATACTAGTATTAAAAAGATGAGCATTTGTTTCTGAATTGGAACTCAGTTTCAAGAAGACTTGTGGTTGCTAAAGGAGATTTTAAGTGTTGTAAAGGCAATTTAATCTGATAAACTCTAGATTTTGTCCATCCAAATGCATGGCATATTCTCGGCAACAAAATTTCTTCAGACGATTGGCCTTTCAGGAAGTTTTGCAATATCCCATGGATTGATTCTATACACAAAATGTCAAAACATCATGCACAAATGGGAATATCTGGAGTACCGAACCTTCCAGAGAATCTGTTTTTATGTCATTTCTAAGAGAAGCAACATGTCATAATAGATAGAGAGCCAGCCAGAAAGTTGTCTCAACTTGTTAGACAAAAAATGAAACACTGTGACTAAGCTGTGCAACTATAATTTGTTGACCTACAGAATGTGTTCCTAATGTAGCAAAATAATTTCTTGAAGTCTGAATGACTGCCTAGATGTGATATCCCTAATCATTTGCTCCTAGGAAACAGTTCAAAGGGAATTACAGGACCTCTTTCTTGGGCCCATGATTTAAAGAGGAGAGACCTTGTGCTCCCCTTAACTGCTCTTAAGGAGGCACACAACGAAACCAATGGGGAATGAAGGGAGCCTTTGATTTGGGGGAAGCTTCACTATTTGCTCTCCAACTTTGATGATAATATCAATTGACACATCTCCCTGGATTTACAGATGAGGAAACTCGGCTTGCAGTAGCCATATGAATGACTTCCAGGAGACCACAG